>NC_081416.1:40124910-40424910 GCF_949786415.1 Peromyscus eremicus
TCTACTTTATGACCAGGTTGCAGTAGGTAGATTATCAAGAAAAGCATATTGATATTGAAAGCCTACAAGCAAAGCAAATGAAAGGGGCTCTGCTTTCCCAACTTGTGCAGAATGCAGCCAGCCATTTAATGACTATAATGGGTCCCGCCCTTTGGCAGTGTCGCACAATAGAGAAAACAAGGGATTTGGCCTCAGGCCAAAATGATTTTAAATGGCCACTAGTCGTTTGCTAGTTAGGTCATAATAATTAAGATCTTTGACACCTCTGAGCTCCAGTTTCCTATCAGCAAGATGAGGATAGACTAGCTACTAGGAAAATGTTGTAGAGGTTAGGTGTAGTGATACGTACAACAGTCATTCAGAAATGGTAAGTACCTTCCAAAATGAAGGAAAAATCCCAGAGCTAAAATGTGTAAGATTCGCCATAGAGGTGGACTTGTGACATCCCACAATTCAGAAGTGGTAACAGAAGGAATGAGAGTTCAAAGCTAAGCTGGGCTACATGTCAAGTTCGAGGCCAACCTAAACCTTATACCCAGACCTTATCTCAGGGAGAAAAAGATAAGAAATGAGGTAACCTCCCCGTGAGACCAGAAGGAGAGGTCATTGTGGCCTGTGAGCTGAGCTACTAAAGTACTGTATTCGCTGGTGACTGAATATTAGTAAGAATTTCAAGATTTGCAGATGGAGAGAAGAGCTTTAAGGCCAGGAAAGAGGGGTTGTAAGTCAGCCAGCTGGATTTGACTTGGGTCTGTAGCTGCACCTTTGTTCACTGATACAGCTTGTCATCACTAGCCTGTTATGTCACCACTAGGCTTCAGACACAGTACCACGTAGCTGGGTAACAGGTGACGCGCTGTGTTCTTCCAGTCTGGAGTTACGGCAGATGCCATTTTTGCCCCCCTGGCAAAGAGCAATGTGGAGCATGGATGTGACTCCTAAGACAGAACGATGACTTCTACAGAAACATGAGCAAACATACACACTTTCTTTTGTTTGTCGCAGAAGTCAGACCCAAGCCCCACCCACCCCCTACCCCGTGAGGCTTCCATCTGTGCAATAGACCAATAGACCTTCCTTGAGTGCGTAGTCTCTGTCAGGCCCTGTGTTATGCCCTAAATGTGAAAAAAGGACTCTAGGTCTGCAGAGTTCACGCTAAACAGAAAGACTATGTGAAGCGTGTGGATCACAGGGAAGAACACGAGCCTCTGTGGGGGAAGATGATCAGAGGGCTCAGGAAGGACTCGTTGTGAGTCTACAGTGCCAAGCTTCCGCTGGGTGCCACTGCTGACCTAAGGGAGAACTAAGGGATACTTACTGCTAGCTGCTTTCCACAACTGGCCAAATGAAAAGCCACTAGGTTCTAGACTAGGTCAGAGTGCCCTCTGCTGAAACAGGAAGCCAGAACTAGATGGAAAAAAAAAAAAAGTTTGAGCAGAAAAAAAGAAAAACACTCTCTGTGATACTGGACTTCGTTGTTGTTGTTGGTTTTTGGTGGTGGTGGAGTTTGTGGGGTTTTGTTGGTTCGTTTTTTTAGGAGAAATAAGTGAAGACCCTCCTCTTTTTACAACAACCCACTAAAAACCATCAGTAGATGCTTTTTAAATGGAAAGCAATAGAGGAACACCAAACAAATGTGAATATCACAATGGCAAAACAGGTTTAGAATAACCAGCCAATAAAAGCTTCCCAGGTATGTTGGTAGATTATCCAAACCTAAAGTGTGTTAGCATGGAGCCTGTGACATGAGACCACACAGTCTGTCCTCTGGGAAGCTAGTTTCTGTTTGCACTATCTTCAAATAAAAAGAAATCCAGCCTTGAAAATACTGAGGAAGCTAAAAACACATGTCACTAAGCAACACACAGCTGAAAAGACTGTGCGCACAGGTGTCCAGTTCTGTGATGTTCTGGAAAAGGTCAACCCAGGGGACTAAAAGAGACAGAGATAAGCAGAGTGCAGAGGGTCTTCAAGGCAGTGGACTAATTTTACAATACCATAATGGTGGCTATGTCTTCCTTTGCATTAGCCACAATCTATAGGACATATAAGGCCAAAGTGGAACCTAAGGAAAAGTACAGCCAGGCTTTGGGCAACCATGATGCATCAACATAGGTCTGCCCAGGGGCAGGATGTTGATGAGGAGTGTGGCAGTTCTGTGACTGAGGATTTGGAACATGTAGGGGTTCTAAACATTCTGCTCAGTTTTCCTATGAACTTTAACTCATCTGAAAAAAAAAGTCTGTTTTTCATGTTTTTAAAATTCAGACTATCATGAACCAGGCCTCAAAAGGCAAAGTTTTATAAAAACACAATTTGTCTTGCTATCCAAAGGGAATATGGATGTAAATATGTGTATGTATGTGTATTTGTGTATGCATGTGCACGTGTGTTTATATATGCCTATGTATGTGTATACGTGTGTGTGCATGTCTGTGTGTTTGTGAATGTGTGCATATGTATGTACGCATATGTTTGCGTGCACTCGTGTGTGTATGTACAGTTCCATGGCAGGAGGAACTTCAATGAAAGCCATTATATTTCCCTCTTCTTGCCTAATCTCTGTTTAAGCAACAACAATCTATGGAGACAGTGATGACTGTTATTTGTAGTAGCAACTGGTAGCTATGATCTCACGCACTCAAAATAGCAAAGGTCTTAAGCTCTTTTTGCTTCATTTTTGTTTGTTGAGACAGGGTCTCATCGTGTAGCCTTGGCTAGTCTGGAACTTGAGATAATCCTCTTGCCCCCGTCTGTCCTCGGGTGCTGGGATTACAGCCATGACTCTCATTTTCAACATAGGTCCTGACTGAAGTACACCACAAAAGAGGTGATTTGCTCAAATGAAGTATCCATCTCCCTCAGTGTGTGTTCTACCTGCTATTGGGTAATGTGCGGGGGACAGGGACATGTCAGCTTTTGGAGACGGAGAGGAGAAAGGAGTTCCACAGGAACTGGACCACCCATCATGAAAAAGTTTTATGAACACTGGCAAGCAGACAGGCAACATGCCAAAGTGAGAGTCTGAAGAAAGGGGCTTCAGCCTTGTTATTCTGAGAGGTTTCTGGGAGAAGGGGAGGTCCTGCACTGCAAGGAAGCAGGCTTAGTTAATCTGTGTCCTATGCTATGAGACAGAGTTTGGGAAGCAGGGTACATGTGACCTAGACTACAGGAATCACTCTTTATTGGATGGGGCGGAGCTTGGTTAATGTGCAGCCTTAAGATGTGACCCAATTTCTAGGTGGCAAAAGGGTGAGATGTCTCTGCCCTGCTAGTAACAATCTACGATTAGAACCCAAAGGACGTAGACGTCTGGCAGGACTCAGTCTTCACGCGCTATGGGAAACAGGACAGAAAAAGCAATCCTTTGATTTACATGAGTAGAGGCTTTGCAAGTAAGCAGCTCTTTGGCAAATGAAGTGCATGGTAGAAGGGAGGTTACTTTGTTTATAAAGGAGAACACCATGCAAAAGGCCAGGATTTGTCCTTAGGATTGGGTTATGTGGTCTTAAACCTTTGTTCCACTTTGAATTAGCTTCAAAAAATGGATCCCAGATTTTGAAACAAAATAGTTAATAAATCTCCAAAACTGTCCCAAGAGGCACACTATAGTCATTTACTTAGCTGGCCCTGAGAATAAAGTAATTAACAGTCTTACATTCTTCCTAGCCCCTTTAATTATGAAGTGGAGCCTAAATATTTCATCATCCCTGCATGATTAGCATGCCAATACAGATGAAAAGGGATGAGGGAGCCCTCTAGGGAACAGGTGCAGAGTATTTTACATGCACAATAAACATCCCCAGCCACCATGAGTCTGGACATCTGGTAGAGATTTTGTAGTAATGAACATCTGGAACTTAATTTGCTACATGTAGTAGAAACTACTTCTCTAAGAGCATCTCCACTTTATTCAAAGCAATTTGCAGTCTTATAATCTGTTCACACCCTCTACCCAGCCCCTTGGAAAATAATTTCCACAATACCTCTTGCAACAAGCCCTAGAATGTCTCGGTTTCACAAAATAACAAGTGGAAGCATTTCAAGCAGGGCTGTTCCCATTACTGCCTTTATCCCATTGCTGAGCTCTGACTGTATAATTAAAGTGACCCCAGAGGACTGTCCAGCTTCATCAGTTAATGCTGTCGTCATTGGCTCATGGCCTGTGGCTCCAACAGTATATGTGAAGGCACAGCAGGAAGGGAGGAGGTGACCAGGCAGGGAGTTCACTTGTGTTCTGTGCATGGTGTTCCTTTCCTGTGCACATGGGCTTTTGTGATTACTCTTCTCACAGTTTCTGTGATCGCTCACACCATTGCAAATGGCTGCTTCCAATAAACACCCTAACCTTTCATTTGTGAGACCAGCCTGTACTTCCTGAAGATAACAGTGGCTTAGATTTCAGTACAATGGAAAACATATCCCAAGACCTTTCTTGAACAGTCAAGATATTTAAAGAAAACGAAACAGGCAGAACTTAGATAACATTTTCTTTTCTTTCTCTTTCCCCCCTCCATCTTTAAACACAGCATTCAGAGGAAGCTCTTAGATAATATCAACTCTTTAGTCTAGGAAGTGGCTGCCCTCGCTCTGTAACTGGTGGGGTGCCCACAGGATGAAGGCGACATTTACCCCTGGGTGTGCCTTTCAGTCTTTTCTAGGCTTGGCCTTGAAGTTTCATGTGCAATAGCAAGCCTTAAGTACTTCCCGGAATGATTTCCCCTCCCTTGAAACATCCTGAAAGGAAACGTCAACTGGAAATACTCCCATCAGCATTTCCTACCATTGCCAGGGCACTTCTCAGTAAATGAGAACTCAGTCAGGACCTTTACAACCATTTTATGTCCCTTTCCTTCATCTATTTCTCTTCATAATGAATTTCTCCTTTGGGCTTTATACCTTGGATTTAGCCTTCAAAAGCACTTAATATTTGTCCAATAGTTGAAACATGTATTTATTGCCTGAGAAAAACATGTTCAGCCTAGAAAAATGTGTGTGTGTGTGTGTGTGTGTGTGTGTGTGTGTGTGTGTGTGTGTGTGTGTCTTTGTACCAGGACCTTTTGAAATGTAATAGTTACATATGGGAAGCATACAGTATGGAAATGGTTTAAGGGGGCCACTCTCAGTCAGAGCCACATGATCTTCTGCTAATCATTGGCTTTCAGACAAATGAAGCCTAAAGCTGAGGGAATAAGAGAGGATGTGGTGTGGTCAGCATGGATATACTCATTTTAACAAAGGAAGCTTGATACCGTGAAACCTTTGGACACTACAAAGGAAGGAAACCCATCTGAGTGTCCGTAACTTACCACTTACCACGACAGGGTCTCCTCCACGCCTGATCCGGGTGTCTCTGAATCAGGCCGTTTCCTTTGCTCGTACGTTCCTATCTGACACACCATGCCTGGGAAATGACAGTATCCTTCACCTCCACCAGGCAGGCCCCAGCTGAAGACATCATCAGAACCTCCCGTGTTTCCGCTACTGGGCACGGTGCCTGCTGCTGGCTTTGCATCTTTCTCTATCTACTTCCTGCCCAGTTAAGAGAAATCTATAGGGTCCTAAGTTGTGGTTTCAAGAGGAATTAACAAAGCTCAGCAAAAAGATGAGAATGAGAGGAAAATATTTCACAGCTCAATGCTTAGAATCAGAATTGTTAAAGCCTACAGAACTCATCTTGCCACCGGAAGAATGAGGCAGAGGCGTATGGGATGGTTTGAAGTTTTAGACAATCAAATTGAGCCCTGTCCAGAAAGTGAATGGAAAGAAGAGGTGACCTAGAAAGTTGAAGTAGGAAGTCTATTTAGGAGATGCCTATAGATCCAGGCAAGGCACAACAGTATCTTGAACTAGTGGGTAAACAATAAGGATGCAGACAAATAGCAAACAGCACATGTATTATGAGAGTGAGTGTGTTTGCTAATAAACTAGTCAAGAGGAAGGAAGTGGAGAACAACAGAACAAGCTCCAGTGTGTCTTTAGTTTGCCCTCGGTTGGTTTTGTTCCATTTGAACAATGGAGTTAAAGTTAGCACAGCTTACTTAGAGGGAAGAGGGTGGAGGATCAGGCAAGTCGGGCCTAAATGTCACACTGGAGCTATCTATTCAAAAGTTGGCAAACCTAAGCATCGGTGTTTAAGCCAGAGTTCAGGGAAGAGATTCCCAAGTAGTACCAGTGCAGATGAAATTAATGCCAAGAGAATGAACAGAGTCACCTAGAGTGGCTAAGGGACCTTTCTGTCCTCACTAGGCCACAGCCACCTGAAAAGCTTGAAGAAAAATGCATGACCAGTTCCCACCTCAAAAACAATACCAGCAAAAGTGAGGAGGAGTGTGAACAGTCAGAGAAGTGGACCTGGGTCTACGCCCTTGATGTGCTGAAGCAGAGGTCAGGAAGAGGAGAATCCAATGGAGGAGCTGAAGGCAGGGGTAGGAGAACAGGAAAGTCATGCTTGCTGTCCTGGAAGCTCAGGCAGAAAGTGTCTTCTGATGGGTGGAGAGGCCACTTACCTGGTGCATTATTAAGAGAGATGAGGATCTTATCGGCACCATGGCCGGCAAAGTTAAGCAAGTTGCCGTCTGTTTGCTTTGAAATAAGAAGGGAAGTGATCAACCGAGTGAGCACAAGAATAGCGATGCTAAACCCGGTGGTGGTGGCGCACGCCTTTAATCCCAGCACTCGGAGGCAGAGCCAGGCCAATCTCTGTGAGTTTGAAGCCAGCTTGGTCTACAGAGCGAGATCCAGGACAGGCACCAAAGTGATGCTATGATGCTAAAGGTTAGAGAGAAAAGCAAAACGTTATTTTTTAGAGACCAGAGAGAAAAAGTAGAACCTTCATAACAGAAAAAATAGAAAATCGAGAAGTATTGGTATTCTTTGGACAACTGTGAACATAAATTTAAAGTGGGACTATTATATCAATTTGTGTTGGTTAATCTGGCCCCACTCAGATACCCTGAACAAGGAGATGGTTGAACTTAATCATAGTGGTCGTTTTGTTTAGAGGTTTGTTTTTCTTGTTTTTGCATTTGTTTGGTCAAGCACGATGTGAAAAGGAGGCAGTGGTGTTCATAGCCTCAGCCTCCTCATTTGCCAGCAGATCCCATAGAAAGAAGCCTTCGGTGTGGAAAAGCTCTCACCCTCTGCCCTCTGCCAAGCACTGTCCTGACAGAAAGATCATTGCTCCAGGAGGCATAATATGTAAATAATTAATAAATAAATAGTAGTCAGATTTTCAAGACGAGTCTTTGCTTGACCTGGGTAGAGGAGAGCGAGGCTAGCCAGCTCACTGAGCAGCAGCAAATAAGGTAGTGTCCACGTGATCATCAGGCTGCGTGACCGCGAGGCCTTGCCTCCTCAGAGCTTTCGACTCTCCTGTTTTTCCTGTGTTCGCTGTGGTTGTCACCAGCGGTCCCTCTATGTAAATAACTGGATTTTCAGCTGTGCAGGCTCTGCTTTGTTCTTTCTAATTTATGTTTCCAATTAAGTTTTATAACGACATTGTTCTAAGTTGTTCCCTCTGCTCTGAGAGCTCCTGTTGCGTTTCCGTTCTGCTGGGGGGAGGGGAGGTTCTGTCTTCAGCCTTGTCTCTTTGAATTCTTATTTTATATATTTTATTTATTATTCCTAATCAGAAATTCTTGGTCATAATTCGTTCATGGCCCAAGGATCCATGGCAATAAGGACCAGACCAGTCGCTTCTTCTCCTGCCACGTCCCACTTTGTCCCGCCCCCTTCTTCCCTCTGTTTTCTCTTTTTAATACTGTGTCCTCTTTCCCCTTACTTCACCTCAACTTCTCCCTTCTTCCGGCCTTCCTTCTCTCTCCCTCCCGTTTCCAGCCTTCTTTTCCAGCTTCCTTCCTCCCCTCCATACCCACCCTTCCTTCCTTCTCCTTCCTTGGTCTGTTTATCCAGTACCATGATTCTTTTCTACATACGCTTGAGCAGAAAATTCTTACCAGAAACTCCCCTTGAGTGGGTAGGACGCAAGCCAGTTGGGTCTTATTGAAACTGCCACTCACTGGAACTGCACAATTTCAAGTTACAATGATTTAAAAGGCAGCTGCAGACTCTGGGGTATTTCACAATGGGCTCTTTCTTATGAGCCAGCCAAAGGCAGCTGAGGCCATACTCTTCACCCAGGACCATTAGTGTTGTTAAATCTGGGACTCAAGCTCCACTTCTCACTTCCAGAGGCATGTTAGGTGATCGAGCCCTTCTTAGTTTCCATCTTTATAAACAGATCAATAATCTCTAATAACTCAAATTTAGTTAAAAAAAAAAAAATTCTCAATTTATCAGGAACATCTACTTTGAGGCACTCCAAAAGAGTGAAGACAGATTTCTATCCTTTCATCATGATGACATTCTCTTCCTCTCCCTCCCTTTTTCACACACACACATACACACACACACACACACACACACACACACACACACACACACGCCATGTCCTGGTGAAGCCTCTTGAGTGTCTGATTCAGAGCATTCCCTTTCTCGCTTTAGCTCCTTTCCTTGGGGTATTCTGATCAGCTATTCTGGCTCCTGGCCCTGCCACTTCCTCATTATGCAGAGGAAGTACATTCTTAGCACTCACACCCACAAACCACACAGGAAAAGAGAGATGGAATTAAGTAAAGGCCTTCCCCAGCCTCTGGTCTGCTATTGCATCTGCCCTTGCCATTCCTAGTCCTCTGAGGCTCCTGATAGAGAAACCCACACGAGCAACCAGGAAGCCAGGATGGAAATGCGCCTTGGCCATGACTCCATCTGTGGACGAGCCGGTGCAGTACTGTGGAGCTCACACCCTGCCTGTGCATGGTCAGCAAAACCAAGCTGAGCATCCTGAGAGAAGCTTCTTCATTGATGGAGAGAGCACTCCGCTTCTACACAGGATAGAAAAGCATTAGCTTCCTCAGAAGCAGCCAGATGTACTCAGTCTGCATTCTCCACCATGCCATATAAAGACTGAGATAATGCTTATGAAATACTCAGGATATCTCAAAAAACATTAGCTAGGCTATTCACTATCAAGTATACCTGCCTAAGGGTTTCATTCCCAATTTTGAGAATCTTGACCTTTGGTTTGACTTCCTTGAAACATGTTTCCTTCAGGAAGTCTCAAGCTTAGTGTTGAGCTATTATTTATTTATCTAAAAGCACTTTTATAATCCTTTATGTCACCATGCTTGATAGGAATGGTTTTTTTTTTCTTTCTCCATCCTTTTACTTTCGCTGTCAATTTAGACCTTTACAGAAAGTCTTTACAGAAGATTCATTTGTTCAGCAGACATTGAGTATTTGTTGAGAAATCCATCTTCTTTCTCCTACTTCCCTTCTCTTCATTTTTACTACACAGGCTGAAAAGGAAAGAGTCTGGATTGCAGCTATCAGCACAGTTCTTAGGGAAGTCTAGATGCACTCATTCACTCACGTGTGTGCACTAAGTACATGCTCTATGCCTGGCAACAAGCCTTACTTCGGGAGCTGGAAACAAAAGTGTAGTCCCTGGCTAAGGGACCTTGGGCACTGCTGACAACTGATGTATCTACTTGAGAATTGTGTGCGGTTTAGGTTTCATTTGATGGAAACTGGGAAGAAGGTGCTCTCTCAGCTTCCTGTTCCTGCTGCCATGCCTCCCAGCCATGATGGACTCTTATCCCTCTGGAACTATAACCAACATAAACCCTTTCTTATCTAAGTTGCCTTGATCATAGTGTTTTATCACAGCAACAGAAAAAGTAACTAATACAGATGTTTATCCATTTTAGATGTCTCAAGTCAAATTGCTTTTGGAATGTCTAGACACAAGTGTTCAAGGGTGGTGCACTAAACCCAGCTAGGAGTCCCATATTCAACTGAGCAGGGCACAGGGGCAATCAACACCACAGACATATGAAGATAAGAAAGAAGGGAAGGTGAGGGGAGAAGAGGAGTTAATGAAGAAGACCGCAGCAGACTGACTTTTCACCTAAAACAGTAAATACTCTATGAAGACTGATATTTTGATATTATAATTCCCTGAGAAATCATTCTGACCAATTTACTTGACCTAATAGCTTCTTCGGAGAGTGAATCATAGAAGCTGGAGTTGCATGCATGTTTACTTAAATCCAAGTAACTTGCCTTGCATACGCCAGGGAAGAGCCTGACGAGATGGAGCTTTTTCAGACTCTTCTGTCTTCTGCGCCATCTCTGCATTACTAAGCATTCTCTTTAATATTACTAAACTTCACTTTATTTTCTGCTAACTGTGTTCTTGTACTGGGCCTTTACCTCAGTTGCACTTCCCTTGAAGTTACCACTCATCTACAGCAGGTTGAAAACAGTAGAGGAAAATCACACAAAAGCAAATGTTGGACTTAACAAGTATCCATTATTTCATATGTAAAGCACAACTTAGTGACTTTCAACACATTATGCATTGCTTGGAAATCCTTGGTCTGAGGGCTGGCGAATGAAAACCAGCAGTAGAGTATTTGCCCTGCATGCATTAGGCTTGGGTTTAACCCTCAGCATTACAACACCTAAAGCCATATATATTTGTATCATTCAATGTGTATTTACTACTTATGTCATGGGTTCCAAAAGAATTCACAATTTTTCCATTAACGTGGAAACATTTCCTTTATTTAAAAGACCCTTCTCTTAGCAACATAATCGAATGGAAGCTATTATAAGTGGGGCAGATACAGTAAAAATTGGAGAATGGTGGAGCATAAAATGTGGCTCTCTTTAAGATGTTAGATTATTTCATGTAAGTATATACCAACGAAGATTTTAAAGAAAATGAAGACCCAGAAATCAAAGGGCATCCCTGACAAGAATTCTCTGAGAAAGTATAAAAAAGGAGAATTAGAAACGCAGATTGCTGGATTAAGCTGATTGATGGCCATTGTTTTCTTTCTTTTTTTTCTTTTCATTTCATATTAAGAAATTTTCTACTCACTCTACATTCCACCCACAGATCCCCCCTCCTCCCATCCCCCAGCCCTCCCTCCCAAGCCACCCCACATTCCCACATCCCCCAAATCAAGGTCTCCCATGGGGAGTCAGCAGAGCCCAGCTCACTGAGCCTAGGCAAGTCCAAGCCCCTTCCCACTGCACCAAGGCTGTGCAAGGCGTCACACCACAGGCACCGGATTCCCAGAAGCCTGCCCATGCACCAGGGACAGATCCCAATCCCCCTGCCTGAGTGCCCCCCAAACAGTTCGAGCCAAACAACTGTCTTCCATATCCAGAGGGCCTAGTCCAGTCCCAAGGGGGTTCCACAGCCACTGGTCTATAGTTCATGGGCTTCCACTAGTGTGGCAGCCATTATTTTCTAGAAACTGAAGACAATGGTGAGAACCCAGCAAATTCCAGTAAATGAGTTAACAAGAAGAAGGTACAGCAAGTTCTAAATTTACAGATTAATTTGGCTATTGTTCAATTATTTGCCAAACACCAGTCTCAATGATAAGTCAACTGTGAAAAAGGCACATGACCATTTTTTTATTGGTAGGTTTCCTTCAACTGGGTTAAGTCTTTCAGACTAAGGTCTCCAAAGATGGAATCATCTCCCTCCACACCTTTAGGCATTACAACACACATTCCCATAGGAATGTGCACACTACCAGCTTGTCCTGCAAAACTCTAACACTAAAACAGACAGACAGACAGACAGACAGAGAGTTGTTTCTGTTTCTCTGGAGCAGTTGCATTAGGTTTAAAAAGGAACAGCTCTTTATGACACTCTGAATAGCATCAACTGATAGTTTTGGGTGCTGCTGAGGAAGCATCAGAAGATTGATCATAGCTTGTGAGATCATCAAAGATAATCAAGAAGTTCCTAGAAATGTTCAGACATTTTTGGAGCAGTAGAAATATGCCAGTGGCTCACTGCTGTCACAGAAGAGCACTGTGACATCCCTATGGTTTTCATATGGTAGCACAGCATTTGAATGAATACATAGGCTTATTTGGGGTGGAAAATAAGGAGGCATCCGCTGTAAAAAATTGGTCAAATACATATATACATACATATAATTTCTCATACATATAATTACTCATATATATATATGAGAATATAGTTTTACATATTTATTTAGGCATCTTCTATAACCCAGTAAGGCTATAATGACCTTTTGAAAATCTAAGCACCCATACATCTAAGTACCCACACTATATTCAACAAATGCCATTTGCTTCCTTTCTCTATCAGATCGTGTGTTTTCAGAAGAGTGTCAGACACCATCAAAGCCTCTTCCTTTCTATCAGCATCAGCATCGTTGTCATTTGCACTTCTTAATCTATCACCAAGATCTATTATGCCTAATAGACATTTATATTCCCCTGACAATTCAGTTTCTGGTAAATGAGTGACATATGGAATATCTTTAGGATGGTCTTCATTGGTTTCACTGTTTAAATAAATATCATCTTATTGCACATAGTCTATAATTTGTATTTTACATTCTAATTTTGGCTATTTTAATATGTTACCACATATACCTAGAAAATTAGTATTTCATTATAGTTTTTAGGTTAATAATAGAATCAATAATAGAATTACTCCTAATTTCAATAATAGAATCCCTGATTTTCTACAGTTATACATTCCTAATTTCAATGAACAGTTTTTATCTTCTGTTGAAACAAGAACAGAATGGCTACCTGTTGTTTTTATTTTTCGGCAGATAAATCACATGGAATTTTATTATTTCTTATGAATAATAAGATTATTATTATTAGCTTGGCTTGTTGCTAGTCAGCTTTTCTTAACTTAAATTATCCCATCTACCTTTTGCCTCTGGGCTTTTACCTTTCTCTATTTCTGTATATCTTTTCTTTCCTTCTTATTCCATGTCTGGTTGTGTGACTAGGTGGCTGGCCCCCTCTTTTCTAACTCTTTGATCTTTTTTCTCTCTTTTTCTCCTATTTCTTCTCTCTGCCTGCCAGTCCCACCTATCCTTTCTCCTGCCTTGCTATTGGTCATTCAGCTCTTCATTAGACCAATCAAGTGTTTTAGACAGGCAAAGTAACATAGCTTCACAGAGTTAAGAAAATGCAACATAAAAGAATACAACACATCTTTGCATCATTAAAAAAATGTTCCACAGCATAAACAAATGCAACACATCTTAAAATAATATTCTACAACAGCTACCACTGTTGATTTCTCCACGTCAAAATCTCTCTCTCTCTCTCTCTCTCTCTCTCTCTCTCTCTCTCTCACACACACACACACACACACACACACACACAATTATTACAAGTAATTTAAGGAGTGTTTCCTAAAACAAACACAGTGTTGCAAGCTTCACAAGTCAAAGCCTTGAGAAAATAACTACTATAAAATGCCTTCCAGTGGTAAGAAATATCTTTATATTTTAAGCAAACAGGCTCGTGGAGATAATTCTGTGACACACAGAAGCATAACACAAAAGAAGCATAAATTAATTTTAAAGTCATGATAACAGGAATGTAAATATCCTCTAACCTCTTGCATATTTTTCTAAGTTAAACAATAATTCAAATCTAACCCATGCTTGGATTCTCAAAGTCATTTATGGCAAATTGTCATTACAGTTTCTTATTAAGTATCATCTCAAGTAAACAAATCATGTTAAGTATCTTAAGACAGGTGATTTATAGTTTCAATTATAGTTCTAACTAAAGCTGATTTGATGTATTTAGAGTCAGGCCTATAAAATTGTTCAGTTAAGTGAAGGCAAACAATCCCAAGCCTGACTCCCTTAAATTCTATCACAGGGATTCACATGGTGGAAGAAGAAAGGGACTCCTTCAAACACTCAAACACGCACGCATGCACGTGCGTGCGCGAGCACACGTGCACGCACGCACACACACACACACACACACACACACACACACCCTAAATAAATATAATTTTTTAATTTTACAAAATATAGTACATGGAGTGAACAATTTAATATGATACAGAACATTAAGGAAGCTATACATGGACTCTCTAGTCACATAGCACTTTTCATTTTGATTTATGATATTTTGAGTGAAAGTTCTGGATTGAACCTACTGCTTGGTTGTAGGGTCAGCTCATTGTAGTTTTTCCTAATCATAAGCAGTGCTGTAAACATTTACAGACACACCAGAGTGTACAAGTTTCTATAACATCCTCATAAGTGGTTTTGGGATTCTGGGTCACAGGTGTCTTTACTTCGACATGATACAACCCCCACCCCGCCACCCCCATCTTTACTAGAGATTGTTGGGTATTCCCTCCAGGAGTGCCAATAGCCTATTCCTAGTGCTTCTCTGTAAGATGGCTGTCTCATCTCTTCAGATCCCCATTCACACATGTTTTCTCTTGCCTCCAATATAATTTACATACACAGATTCTTTTCCTCTTTGACTTGAAAGATACATGCAGCCTTTGTACATTTTTATAAAAATATTTACCTTTATGTGTATGTGTTCGTCTGAATGTACGTACATACACCAAATGTGTGTCCAGTGCCTGCAGACACCAGAAGAGGGTATCAGATCCCCTGAAGCTGAAGTTACAATCAATTATGAGCCATCATGTACACGGGTGCTGGAAATTGAACCCAGATCCAGTAGAGAAACAAGCAGTGCTTTTAACTGCTGAACCAAGTCTCCATCCTCTGGAGATTTGTTCGTTTATGTTCACTCTTAGGTCTCTGGTCTGATGCTTAGTTGCATTGTTTTTCTAATGAGGGCAGGTTGGACCTCTGGATTTAGACTCCAGAGTAGTAGTGCCCTCCTTGGGAAACATTAAAATTGGATTCTTCAAAGTTTTTCCAAACCTAAGGATTCAAATGCTCTCAGGGTGAGTCCATACTCATATGTTCTCAGTGACTCAGAAGTATGCCAGAGTTTGAGCAGCATTCCTGTAGAATAACTCAATGTCTACCTACCCTACCTAATCAAAGCCCTTTTTCCTAGCCAATGAACAGACCCCACAGCACTCCACCTTCTCTGACATGCTCAGCTAGAATTTTTATTGTGTATAAACAGAAGGGGCAGGGAATGTGTCAAGGGTAAATTAAACATGAATTAAACATAACAGCATTTGGGGACCACTAGTCTCTTGTTTTTGTTGTTTTGCCCCCCAATCCTTGGTTATCTGTTAAAGGTTCTTTTGTTAAAGTGGTGATTTTTGCTGATGTCCCTTTGAAGGGTCTTCCTATAGTCTTCATGTCTGCATCATCATTACCTGGGTCCAGAGCTCAGGCTTTGCAGTGACTTTCTGTCAGCACTTGAAGGGAGGACTTGGCTGTGCTCTGGCATCTGGGGCAGATCTGAAGTCTGTTGTTTGTCTAATGAGCGCTTGTTAACAGGAATTCTGTCTTCCTCCGTGTGGCTTTGAGAATGGTTCCCTTTGTGTGAGGTTACCACCTCCTCCACACGTACATTTCTTTCTAGCTATGCCTTTCGCTTGTGTGTCCTGTTAAATGTATGGAATTATGAATGCCTTAAACTCTGCCAAGTTTTTGCTGATAGTTTTTGTGCACATTGCTTTCATCTGCTTTGTTCCCGTTCTTTTGGGCATCCTGAGGAATGCATCCTGGGGGTCGGCACCTCATCTTCTCTACCTTCTACTTTCCCTTGCTTGCTCCTTTTTGCTTTTGTCTCTTCTGGTGCCTCTTCTCCATTTTTGCTGAATTCTAACTTCATAGTTCCAAGCACTCTTTTGTCTCTGGCTATGAGTTGGTCCAGACCATTGTGTATTTTAATGCTCCTGTCAGAAGCAGCAGTTTAAGACAAGAGGGGGCAAATTTCTAAGTGTCAGGTGTCAAACAGGGGACAAGAAGAATCTAGGGACAATTATATGTTGGTACTCTGAGGGAAATTTTGTGGGGGCCACAGAAGTGGGGGTGAGAAGTCTGCGGCCCCATTAGCCTTTACACTATGTTTGGGAGATGCACCCTTGGTCTCCTGAAGAAGGGACAATGGCTTGGGCTGCTTCAGAAGAAACAGGAGAAGAATTGAGGAATGTATACAGAGCTGAGGAACCTAAATTTATTCCCATTCTTACTTAGGCTTATGGAGTCTCATGTATAATTCCATAGATCCTTGGCCATTTCCCCACCAAAGGGCCAGCTGGCAAATTAGATCCTATGGGAGTCTGGCCTCACAGGCCTCGATTATAAAGAAGTCAGCAACAAACCACTCTATCCTTTGCAAGCTTTTAAACAAATCTATATAGGCATCTTGAAGGCATGAAGAGAATTGCCTACCAAAGAAAAACAAAAACAAAAACAAAACCTTGTCACTGAGACTTACCAGGTCCCAAAAAAATTGAGCCCATACCTTGTGGCCCAGCTCTTACAAGCATCCCTGAGAGATGCTTGTTACATGGGGAGGGTTGTCTCGAGTTTTTGTTTTGTTTTGGTTGTTGTTGTTGTTTTGTTTGTTTCAGTGTTTCTAGTTTTTGAACAGGATGATGTAGCTGAAGTTTTCCCTGGTCCTGCCCAGCCCCATGGACCCTGAAGTCATTGATAAAATAATCACTCAGAAGCTTATATTAATTAAAACTGCTCACCTATTAGCTCAGGCCTACCACTGACTAGTTCTGCACTTAAATTCAGCCCATTTCTGTTAATCTATATGTTGCCACATTTTCCATGGCTTTACCTGTGTGCTGTTACATGCTGCTCCCTGGACAGTGGGCTGGCGTCTCCTGACTCAGCCTTCCTCTTTCCAGAATTCTACTTGTCTGTTTATCTTGCCTATACTTTCTGCCTGGCTACTGGCCAATCAGCGTTTTATTTATCAACCAATCAGAGCAACACATTCACAGCATACAGAACATCCTACAGTACCATGACCTGCATAGCTCAGACCAGGGGTCACAGTGTTCCTTTCTCATCTCAGTCAAGTTCCAAAGATAATGCAGAAGTGCCATCGGACTAGAAGTAAGCTGCATCAGGAGCACTTAAGAAATAAGAAAAGGGAAGACAGAGCCAGATAAAGTCCGGAGTGATGTGTATTATTGACATTTGCACAGCCATGTCAAGGAACCCAATGCCTTAGACTTGTGGGAATGGCAAAGCCTTCTCCAGGTCAGTCTCAAAAGAAAGGCAAAGCCTTCCTCGGGTCCAAGTATGGATGTTTTTAATGGTTGACCTTTAGCTTCAACCAGAGTATGTAGAAACAGTCAATCACAGCTCCCTCCTCCTCCATGACTGCAATCTGAAACTGCCTGCCAACAGAGACCTCCTACGCAGATTAGCTAACCCATTTCTTCCTCATTCAGCAAAATACACACACACACACACACACACACACACACACACACACACACACACAATCCCACCTCCTTGCTCACCAGCATATAACAAATTAATTGAGTTTGGGGACTGCTGGTGCATCTCCATCAGAGTGAGCAGCTCACTCAAGCCCAGCTTTTCTATACATGTGTCTATATGTCTGTCATTTCTTCAGTCTTTCATTGCCCTAGTAAGATCAAGTCTAAAGCCATGCAGGTTGCAGACCACGTGGGGCTAAAAATGTGTATGTCAAATAAAACCCCCAAGCACCAAGCTTCATCACCCGGTCTCAAAGGACAAATGTATAATGCTCCCTCACACAGATACAATCTGGCAAAAATCTTTGACTTGTTCTCAAAGCCCCTGAAGTATAAAGAACAATGTTGATTTATTCTTTCTAGTTACATGTAGAAGATGGGGAGTTATCATCCCATTCTAGTAAGCAAAAGACTAAGCCAGATGAAAATGAACAAATCTGTCTAAATCCACCAGAGATATGAGGTCACAGAGTAAACCGCAGCCTCTGAAATGGAAGATGCAGATGGCCGATTACAGGGAATACCTGTATAAGAAGGTAAATCTGTGACCAGCAACTTCCAAGGGAAAGAGTAGGAAACCCTAAACTGTAGCTGGCAGGCTGCGTTGATGTGGACATGTCTAGAGTTAAAATTCCTCCAGGGACCCATCCATGCTGCAACATGGATGCGCTTTGGGGAGTTTTACCTCCAGGAACAATTTCCCTGCAAAGGAGCTACTTTGAAACATGCTGCTCTGCTCAAGTACTGCCTCTAAGACAGATGATTTGGGTTGGGGTCTGGATCGACAGGGAAATGACTTGCCACACAGTGTGAAGGCCCAAGTTCAAATCTCCAGAGCCCACATAAAAGCAAAGTTTAAGATTTTCACAAATCTTCACGTTTTAAAAATACACTAGCAAAAAATGAAAAGCATAATGAGAAATGAATGAGAGATGGTAAGATGGTAGACCCCTCACACAAAGGGAACAATTCTCACACAAAGGGAACCATTCTCAAAGCCACACGGAGGAAGACAGAATTCCTGTTAACAAGCGCTCATTAGACAAACAACAGACTTCAGATCTGCCCCAGATGCCAGAGCACAGCCAAGTCCTCCCTTCAAGTGCTGACAGAAAGTCACTGCAAAGCCTGAGCTCTGGACCCAGGTAATGATGATGCAGACATGAAGACTATAGGAAGACCCTTCAAAGGGACATCAGCAAAAATCACCACTTTAACAAAAGAACCTTTAACAGATAACCAAGGATTGGGGGGCAAAACAACAAAAACAAGAGACTAGTGGTCCCCAAATGCTGTTATGTTTAATTCATGTTTAATTTACCCTTGACACATTCCCTGCCCCTTCTGCTTATACACAACAAAAATTCTAACTGAGCATGTCAGAGAAGGTGGAGTGCTGTGGGGTCTGTTCATTGGCTAGGAAAAAGGGCTTTGATTAGGTAGGGTAGGTAGACATTGAGTTATTCTACAGGAATGCTGCTCAAACTCTAGTGCTTCCAAGTCACTGAGATATGACCAATGACTAATATGTAAAAGTCTTTCACACACACACAAAAAAAATTATAACATGCAAGGACAGATGGGTAATGTGAACAGAGCGACAGGAAGTCTGAGAATCAAAGGAAAATGCCAGAGGTTAAGAGCTCTGTAGCAGAAACAGGCGGGTGTTGGTGGTGCATGCCTTTAATCCCAGCACTTGGGAGGCAGAGCCAGGTGGATGGATCTCTGTGAGTTTGAGGCCAGCCTGGTCTACAGAGCGAGATCCAGGACAGGCACCAAAACTACACAGAGAAACCCTGTATCCAAAAAAAAAAAAAAAAAAAAAAAAAAAAAAAAAAAAAAAAAAAAAAAAGGAGCTCTGTAGCAGAAACAAAGAATTCTTTTGCTGGACATAGTCTGGGTTTTTTGGGACATGTCAAGAGAACTTTTTGACAAGCAAAGAGAAAAGAGACTGGAAGAGATATGGTAGAATAGCAGGAACTGTGAGCTAACTGCAAAAGGTATGAGTCATATGAGACTCAAAGAAGAATGATATTATATCTTTTACCTTTCTTGCTACTGTAAGCAAATACCTCACAGAAATAGCTTGTAGGAGGAGATGTTTATTGTAGCCCACAGTTTTAGAAGGATTTCAGTCAACCCTAGCAGGGAACTCATAGCAACATCACATCTCTGTTCATAGTGGCAGGAACATGAGGCTGTGGCTGCCCATATAGCACAGGCCAAGAATCAGAATGAGCAGACCAGAACCTGAACCAGAGAAAACCTTCCAACGCCCACCTCTAGTGACCTAGTTTTAACTAGGCCCAACATCCCAAATAGCACCACTAACAGAGGACCAAATGTTCAAACGCATGAGCCTGTGAGGGACATTGTAGACGCAAAAACGTAACAAGTACATAGTAAGCATGGAAGATTAACTAGAATACTGTCATTTTCTAAGCAATCGCTTCATGACCCACACCAGTGTCCTGAAAGTCCCACCTTTTATGAGCAATACTGACATCCTACCTACCATCACTGTAAAGTACTTTGAATGAAATTTAAAGAACCATTAGAGAACTCACAACACATATGCCATGCTCGATTGAGGTCAGCACCTGATGTATAATTTCTCCATGTTCCATGTGAGGGCTTCATGACCCTTCTCAGCATAATTCATTTGGCATTTACTCCTAATTTTCTGGAAATGGTGAGGGAAAAAAAAGAATTTTGTTTATCAACATTTCTAAAGGTGTTTTCTGTGGTAACTTCTGTTGAACATTTTTTCATGAAAAAAGAGGTCAAATAAATACCAAAAGTATATCGATTCTTGATCCAGGCCTGATGGCATACATCTATAATCCTTGTGCTTGAGAAGGTGAAACAAGAGAATTATGAGTTCAAAGCCAGCCTGGACTACATAGTAAGTTTGAAGCTGATGAGTGCAAACCAACGAGGCCCTATGGACAGCCGATTCCATCTCAGATTCATGTCTTGCCCTCCCTCGAAGATGGATTGGGCAGACAAAGAGGCAACAGGGGCAACTTTCACTTGCCAGGAGGGTACAGTTTAAACAGGAGAGTGGAACACTGAATAGGAACATGGAACAGGATGTCAGTCAGTCAGGGGAGGTTGGTGGTGCAGCATCCCTTGGTTCTCAGCAGGCTGCAGGTCCCCAGCTGAAAGAGCTGTTAGCAAATGCTATGGGCTGCCCATGGAGAACAAGTCTGTAGAGAGCAGGTCACCCATGAGTAGCAGGGGCAGCACATCTCCCATCTCTGGCACACGTGGAAGAGCCCCTGCTTACAGCTGAAGTGACAGATCTCAAAGGCCAACGCAAGAACAGAGTGCTGACTCTCAAACTGAGACCCGGGCCCCTCAAGGGAGGAACAAATACCCTGTCTGGGAAGCGGGAGCAAACAGGAGTTTGCCTGTGTGTGCTGCGTTTGTCTCAAGACACGTCTTCCTTCTCCCAAGAGCGTCTAGGACCCAAGCCTCTGGCCAGAGCCAAGACCTGACTGAGGACCAGAAACCTGATTATGAGGTCTTGTCTTCAGGCTTTTTCCTCCTGAAGAGGGCAGGAAGGCCTGGGAACCAGCCCCACACCAGATCTGGGAGCTGGACTGGCAAAAATCCTCTGTGCATCTTGTTTGTACAAAGCCCGGTGGACCCTGACTGAGATTATGTGTATATTCAAATGAGATATAGAATGGGACCAATCAGGAGTGAGCTGTCAAGCCCAAAAAGGGAAAGAGAAAAGGCTGCCCAAACCCGAGAGTGTTCTCAACCCGCTGCTGCTCTATGCCACAACGACCCACTCCCACCACCCACCACCTCCACCACAGCCTTGATATTGACCAGGAAAAGCTGTGTGTGTGTGTGTGTGTGTGTGTGTGTGTGTGTGTGTGTGTGTGTGTGTCTGCGCGCGCTGGGGGAATTCTGTGCTCTATCACTAGCTTTAAAAAAGCAAAAATAAATAATATAAATAAACTGATGAAATAATAATCACAACCAATCTATGTTTTCTATACTTAACATAAGAAAGGGCAACTCACAGAAAAAGGATACCCTGGGGAAAAAACATCCTTGAGAAATATTCTAGGTACACGTGAAGAACCAGCCTGCCTATCTATTAGGCTTTTTGTTTGTTTGTTTTTTGTTTCTCTTTTCTGTTTTTTTGTTTTTGTTTTGTTTTTGCAACTGTTGGAGCCAGCTGAGGAGTCAACTGGGGTACCTGAGTAGGGGTGCAAGAATTAGGAAAAAAAACAGAAAAATAGAGTCGGGAGGACTCTCTGTCAATACTGATCAGCCCTGAGTTTATTTCTCAGCCTGCTTATATATAAACAAGAACAATGCTTACAGTCACACAGCATAGACAAATGCTATCTCAAGAAAACTATGTCCCCATTCTGTCCTTGAGTCAAGGAACAGGAAGTTTCATTATCTCCCATAATGTACCTCCTGCATGCATCAGCAGCCCTGAATTGTGCATCTAAGTAGGTAATATATTCTTTCCCATGGGCTTAATCAAAACATTCTCAAGGCTTCCAACACTTAAGGAGCAAACAAGCTTGAACTCTCTTGACCTGTAAGTCAAGATGGACTCCAGATTCAAAATGTAGTCACTTGTAGGCTCCCACATGAGACAAAGTTTCTCTGTGTAGCTCTGGCTGTCCTGGAACTCACTCTATAGACCAGGCTGGCCTTGAACTGTTTTGTTTGTTTGTTTGTTTGTTTTTCAAGACAGGATTTCTTTGTATAACAGTCCTGGTTGTCCTGGATAACAGCCCTGACTGTCCTGGAACTCACTTTGTAGACCAGGCTGACCTCAAATTCACAGAGATCCACCTGCCTCTGCCTCCTGAGTGCTGGGATTAAAGGTGTGCGCCACCACCCCTGGCTCCTCTTAGGCTTAAAACACATCTTATAGTAAAGATAAATTAGGTTCGTTCTTCTTTATGATTAAATCTCTGTTTCTCAAGGATTGGGCTATATCCCACCTGTAACCTTAACTGCAAATCGTTCTCTACTGTTTGCTGTTGTTTTTGCTGTTTTGGGGGGCCCACCACCAAGCTCCCAAATAAGTTACACATGGAGGCTTATTCTTAATTATGAAAGCCCGGCCTTACTTAGCTTGACAGTTTCTAACCAGCTTTTCTTAACCTAAATTATCCCGTCTACCTTTTACCTCTGGGCTTTTCCCTTTCTCTAACTTCTGTAAATCTTACTCTTATTCCGTGGCTTGCTGTGTAACTGGGTGGCTGATCCTGGAGTCCTCCTCCTTCTCTGTTTCTTCCTTTTTTCCTCTCCTCCCAGATTTCTCCTTCTATATATTCTCTCTGCTTGCCAGCCCCTGCCCCCATCCTTTCTCCTGCCTTGCTATTGGCTGATGGGCTTTATTAGACCATCAGGTGCTCTAGACAGGCACAGAAACACAGCTTCACAGAGTTAAACAAAAGTAACACACCTTAAAATAACAACTGCCTATTCCAGGAATGGCAATCATGTCTTCGTTTCAAAGAGTTGTTTATAACCATCGTGAAACCTTACCTTTGTTTCAAAAGGTTATATGACCACCTATGACTACCTTGTCATGACCACCTGTAGTTATGACTGTTTTACACTAGCCTGCCCAAGCGACAGCAGGACAAGTCAGCAGTAGCAGCTAAGATGCCACACTGTGGCTACTGCCACCACTAGTCATGAACTCATCCCTCATCCTATGCACATGTGCTATATCTCCTTACAAAAAGCAAGCACTTTCTCTCCTCACCCTCTCTCACTCTCTTTTCCTTCTACTAGCTCAGAGGCTGTCTCTGAGCCTCTCCCCCTTCCCAAATGTGAGTGCCTTTGCATGGTGCGACTTTTTGACTTTTGGGCACCTGTTGGCTCCAATCTCCCAAGGCACCTTCCGCTGTTAAATCATTACAATGACAACCTGTTAGGCCCACCTTGCAACCATGTCTTTGTTTCAGGAAGCCGCTAGGACTCAAGTGTATGCTTACATCCTGCTCCTGGAACCCCACTTACTTTGCTGCCAAATCCACCATTTGAAAACTTGTTGTGGGATATTTATACACTGTGTGAAGGAGTAGTGCTGTGATTGGTGTAATAAAAAGCTGAACGGCCCAGTGTAACTGGATTTATGTTGAGGTTTTTGATCCATTTGGACTTTAGTTTTGTGCATGGCGATAGTTATGGCTCTATTTGCAATCTTCTACATGTTGACGTCCAGTTATGCCAGCCCCGTTTATTGAAGATGCTTTCTTTTTTGCATTGTACTGTTTTGGCTTCTTTGTCAAAAATCAGGTGTTCATAGGTGTGTGGGTAAATGTCAGGGTCTTTAGTTCGATTCCATTGGTCCACATGTCTGTTTTTATGCTAATTCCAAGCTGCTTTTTGTTTTTCCATATGAAGTTGAGTATTGTTCTTTCAAGGTCTGTGAAAAATTGTGTTGGAATTTTGATAGGGATTGCATTGAATCTGTAGATTGATTTTAGTAAGATTGCAATTTTTATTATGTTGATCCTACCTATCCATGAGCATGGGAGAGCTTTCCATTTTTTGATATCTTCTTTAATTTCTTTCTTCAAAGACTTAAAGTTCTTGTCATACAGGTCTTTCACTTGTTTGGTTAGAATTACCCCAAGGTATTTTATATTGTTTGTGGCTATTGTAAAGGGTGATGTTTCTCTGATTTCTTCCTCAGCCCATTTATTATTTATATGTAGGAGGGTTACTGATTTTTTTGAGTTAATCTTGTATCCCATCTGTTGTTGTTTGGTTTTTGGCTCTTTTGGGGGCCTGCCACCCTGCTCCCGAATAAATCACACACTGAAGCTTATTCTTAATTATAAATGCCCAGCATTAGCTTGGCTTATTTCTAGCCAGCTTTTCTTAACTTAAATTATCCCATCTATCTTTTGCCTCTGGGCTTTTCCTTTTCTATTCCTGTATACCTTTCTTTGTTTCTCCATTGCTGGTTGTGTAGCTGGGTGGCTGACCCCTGATGTCCTCCTCCTTCCCTGGTTACTCTTTTGATCTCCCTCCTCCCAGCTTTCTCCTTCTATTTCTTTTCTCTGCCTGCAGCCCTGCCTAATCCTTTCTCCTGCCTTGCTATTGGCCAGCCATTCAGTGCTTTATTAGACCATCAGGTGTTTTAATCAGGCACAGTAACACAGCTTCACAGAGTTAAACAAATGCAACATAAACAAAAGTAACACACCTTAAAATAATATTCTACAACACCTGCCACATGACTGAAGATGTTTATCAGCTGTAGGAGTTCCCTGGTAGAATTTTTGGGGTCACTTATGTACACTATCATATCATCTGCAGATAGCAAAAGTTTAACTTCTTCCTTTCCAATTTGTATACCGTTGATCTCTTTTTTTGTGGTCTTATTGCTCTAGGTAGAACTTTGAGTACTACATTGAATAGATATGGAGAGAGTGGACAGACTTTGTCTTTTTCCTGGAAAAAAAAAAAAAAGCTGAATGGCCAATAGCTAGCTAGGCAGGAAAGACGGGCATAACTTCTAGGGAGAGAAAGGAAGAGATTAATTGGGGTACACAGGAGACACCAGCAAGACACAGGAAGTCAGACAGGAGACACCAGGGAGACACAGGAAGTCAGACATACAGAATTAAAGGTAAAAAACCTCTTGGTGAAAATGTGGATTAATAAAAGCAGGTTAATTTAAGTTATAAGAGCTAGTGGGACAAGCCTAAACTGAGGCTGAGCTTTCATAATTAGTAATAAGTCTCTGTTATTTGTGAGCTGATGGCCTAAAGAAAAATCCAGCTACAGAACCCTTCTGCCCCTGGGCTATAAAAGCCTTCCTCACATTCAATGCTGATCTCTTGAACCCCATCTTAGGGGGAGGCAACCCATGCATGCAAATTAAATGGCTTGCTTTAATTAATTTGGCCATGATGATTTGGGTCAGTGTTTGTTCTCCTCCCATCTTGGGGATTAATTGTAACAATGTAGCAAGGCTACATTGTTCACAGGAAGGTCAAGGGTCTAGGAGAGTGTGCCTAATAAAGCAATTAGCTTTAGTCAATTCCGCACTTCCATGCTGACGTGCTCCAAGATGGGAGGGTCTCCAGTCCTTTAGAGACCGATTGCATCTCCATATCCAGCTCACCAGTCCTCTCACTGAACTTAAAACCTGGCCAGCAAAAAGGAAAGAGAGATGTTGTTTGCTTGAGGGTATTTTTCAGTGTTTTGTTTTGAAACCCTGGTGGAAAAGTTTTGTTGAGACCTGGCCAGCCTCTGTCCTGCAAAACTTTCCAAACAAAGGCTTCGGGGCTTGGGGTTTTTCCCAGGTTCTCTTGATTCCTGTAAACTGCTTGGGCTTTGTTCCGCTCACCTCAGCTTCCACTCCATGCCTGCTTCCTATGCCAGCTCTTTAGACCACAGCTTCCTATATCTGCTTCCCAGATACATGGCCCTCCCTACCTGGAAAGAGAGAGCCCAAGAAGACATCACTGAGTAACGAGTAACATCTGACAAGGACAGAAGTGGGAAGGGGAAGTGGCGGTCAGGAAAGGGACACTGAGTCATGTTTACCTTCTCAAGCCCTGTTTTACCACCCTGCCTCACTGCAGCCCTTTTGAATAGGCCTCAGGGTTTGCTTGTGTCTAACAAAAGAAGCCAGTGAAGTTCCCATACCAAGTTTCCCTTGTGAAACAATTAGCATTGTGGCCAGACATGGGGCTCCAATTCAACATTCCTCAGGCTTGGCTGTCCTGCTCGCCAGAGTCAGGAACAACCAATAGCACAAATGTTGCTCTCTGCCTCGGCATGGCATTTGTTTCCCTTCCTAGAATTCCTACGGAAATTTTCCTATGAAATAGATCAGAGGAGGCGAACAAAGAGCTTCGCTTTGAGCAATTCTCTTCCACTCCCTACCAGATCAGACCAAAAAAAAAAAAAAAATTGTTCTCAGATTGCACAAACAAAATTTGGTTCTAAAGACTTATAAGAGCAGAGAGAAGCGGGCAAGCATTCTTCAATTGGTTCAACTGTCTGATCTAAATGAAAGCAAATTCCTAGGATTCCCCTTCAGCTAGCATCACGGAGCAAAGCCAACCCTCAAACAAAAGCACTGGCACAACCCGCCAACAGGGATTGTCACCACAAATCAACATCTGTAGACTCAACGCACCCCAGAGCTCTGGGAAGCAGGAAATCCGGGCATTTGTTATTTCCACAGAACAAACCAACCTTGACACAACAAGAGACAAAACACAGCAGAGCAACTGAAAGGAAGAGAAATAGGTGTGACTGGTGGATGGGGGGGGGGGCAGGGGCGGGGGCGGGGGGGGGGGGCCGACAACACGGGACAGGGGGCTTGTTTTCAGGAATGTGCAGTGTAAGGAACACTTGACTGGCATTTCATCTGAGTCTTCTAAGGGCGAGGTTTCCTTACTAGTGATCCAACTGTGCTTGCTTAAGGTTTGATTTTTCCTGTCACATCAGAGACTAACTCAGTGAAGCATAGCTTGTGTGTCACAGTATAAATTCTATACAGTAGTTGTTCAACCTGTAAGCACGCTATTCTAGATCTAGGTAATTTCTGGTCCTCCAGCATTACAGATCTATGAATCATTGTGACCAGGATTTAACAAAGACATTTATTTTCCCCTCCCTAAAAATTAAGAAGAACCAGAGACTAGACAGATGTAGAATAAAACCAAACACCATTGATATTAAAAAAAACAATACAACAAAAAAACAATAAAACAATAAAATTATTCCTAATGGTATTCTGCCATACTCATAGATCAGTGCCTTATTCAGTCATTATCAGAGAAGCTTCCCTCAACAGCAGATGGGAACAAATGCCTATAGGGACCTACAGCCTGATATTATGTGGAGAGAGTCTAAGTTAGAGGGCTCTATCAGGTTCCTTCCCTCAGAGGTCAGAGAGGAGGCAGAAAAAATGTAAGAGTCAGAGGGGCATGGAGAACACCAGGACAACACAGCCCTCTGAATCAACTAAGCAAGGCTCAGGTGAGCTCACAGAGACTGAAGCAGCAAGCACAGGGCCTACACGGGTCTGCACCAGGTCCTTTGTGTATATATTATAGCTATTAGTTCAGTATTTTTATGGGACCCCTGACCATGAGAACAAGTGGGTCTCTGACTCTTTTGCCTGCTCTTGGGACTCTTCCCTCCTGTTGGGTTTCCATGTCAAAATTCAAGTTTTTGCTTAATCTTATTGTATTGTATTTCTTGCTCCCATTCTCACTGCATACTCAAAACTGCCTTTTCTGTAAATAAACAGCTGAGGAGAATCCATATTGGAATCTCCTGACCTCTGTTGAATTCTAATTTTGTTGACCATCTCAGCAGCATTAGATGTCACTAAAGACTCTTCTGAAAGCCCTCTCCTTTCTGACATCTAAATGCTGGTTTTTATTTGGTTTACTTCTGATAGAAAGCTTTGTTTTGTTTTGTTTTTCGAGACAGGGTTTTTCTGTGTAGCTTTGTGCCTTTCCTGGATCTTGCTCTGTAGACCAGGCTGGCTTCAAACTTACAAAGATCCGCCTGGCTCTGCTTCCCGAGTGCTGGGATTAAAGGCGTGCGCCACTGCCGCCGCCGCCACCACCACCACCTGACCCTGATAGAAAGCTTTTACTTACCTTCCTATAATCTTTGCCTTGATTCAGCCGCAAGTTCAAAATGGTCCACTCCATGCACACGTATTTTCTATTTATCTTGTTTTCTTGTTCATTTTAACTGACACAGACTTACATGTTATTTATGAAGTATAATGTGATGTTGTTACAAGTACACAACAGGCAATGATCAAATCATATTTAATAGAACCATCACATCAAATGCTTATCACTTTTTTTTTTTTTTTTCTGAGACAGGGTTTCTCTGTGTAGCTTTGGAGCCTGTCCTGGAACTCTCTCTGTAGAACAGGCTGGCCTCGTACTTCCAGAGATCCTCCTGCCTCTGCTTCCCAAGTGCTGGGATTAAAGGCATGCGCCACCAACACCCGGCTCAAATGCTTATCACTTCTTCGTGTTAGAACAAGCCACATATATCCTCTTAGCTGCTTTGAAGTAAACAACACACTATTATTAACTGTGGTATTTACCCTGTTGGGTTACAAAACATTCATGCTTGTTCCTCCTAACTGGCTATAATTTTATCTCCATTGACTTATCTTTCATAGTCTTTTCTTCCTGCCTTCTCAGCCTAGGGTAACCCCTCTACACTTCTCTGAAAACAGCTGTATGATTTGACACAGAAGTGAGATCAGGCAGTATCAGTCTTTAGTATCTGGTTTATATCATTTTATATGTCTTCCAGACTCAGCCATGTCAGTACAAAAGACAGAACGTCATTCCTTTGTGGCTGAGTAGTTTTCTATTGGCACAGGCAGCAATATATTTTCTTTATCCACTCATATATTGATGGACACCCACCTTGATTTCTATCTTGGCTACAATAGTGAATAGTGCTACAATAAACATGGGCATTCAGATACCTTGGCGTCTGATTTCATTTCCTTTGGTTGGATGCTCATAGTGAGACTTCTAGATACATGCTAGGTCTACTAGTGTTTGAGGAAACTCCATAATGACCATACCAATTTACATTCCCAGCAACAGCATATAAATAAACCTTTCTATTTCTCCACACCTGTAGCTAGAGTTTTCCTGACTGGCCCACAGTCAGGACAAATCTCTGACACCCGCCAGTCCCACAGCCACTCAGACCCAACCAAATAAACACAGAGACATATTGGTTACAAACTGTATGGCCGTGGCAGGCTTCTTGCTAACTGTTCTTACAGCTTAAATTAATCCATTTCTATAAATCTATACCTTGCCACGTGGCTTGTGGCTTACCAGGATCTTCACATGCGGCTTGTCATGGTGACGGCTGGCAGTGTCTCTCTCACCCAGCTTCCAGTTCTCTCAATTCTCCTCTCTGTTAGTCCCGCCTATACTTCCTGCCTGGCCACTGGCCAATCAGTGATTTATTTATTGACCAATCAGCAACACATTTGATATACAGACCATCCCACAGTACACACCCATGCCAGAACTTACTATTTGGGGTCTGACTTTTGTACTTGCCATCCTAATTGAGGTGAAATGTCGGGGCTCTCGTTGTGGTTTTAATTTATATGGATGATGTGCTTTCTACCTGAACTTGTTGGCTATGTGTATTCATTTGACATCTATTCAAGTCCTTTGCCTGTGTTTTTAATTACATTATTTGGCATTTTTGTTACTAAGTTCCCTATATTATAGACATTAATTACTTGCCAAGGACTTAGTTTGTAAATATTTTTCTCCCATTCTACAAGTTAGATCTTCATTCTGTTAATTATTTTCCTTATTGTAAAGAAACTTTTTATTTAACATAGCCCAATATGTGCATTTTTCGCTGTTGTTTCCTGTGCTTTTGAGTTCTTTCCTAAAAAATCATGGTTTTCCATTTTTTACTAATTTTATTATTGTAAACCTTACATGCAAATTTTCAATCCACTTTACTTATTTTTTTTTATATATTTTGAGAGGTAGAGATTATCAATACAAAATGGAGTTCTTGCTTCAAGGACAATAGTGCTAATTTGTTCCATATATGGAACAAAGCCATATATGAAAAACAGTGGCTTAGGAACTGGATTAGATTGCATCAGAAGACATGTTCCACTGTGGAATATGAGATGGTTATGTGAGATCTTCTTAGCCGTATTGCTCCTCAACCTTCTAGCAAAGATCAACTAGAAATTTTATTCATTACAGAACAAAGTAAGTCATCATTCATGGCCCTGACCAAATGTATTGGTGGGGACTACAAGTAGGCAGGTTACAGAAGATTGGGGGAACTGCCAAAGGTCTCAGATGTCTGATCATATTCTTAGTTTTTGGCTTGGTGGAAAGCTGGTGGTCTTCAAAGAACTGCTTTTAAAGGTTTTCATAGTCATTAAGATGTTAGTTCAGACAAGGGTGTGAAAATGAATAGCTCTTAAGGGGACTAAAAATAGCCTAAGATCATTTGGCTCTGGTCTGCAACATTGTAACTTTCCACAAAGTTCCTTTGGTCTTGTAAAAGCTCTAACAGGCATGACTTTTGTTTTTTCTGGGAAGTTCAGCTTCTAGGATCTATTTTACCTTTGTTTTACAAGTACAGATCCAATTTTCCCTGGAAACATTTGTTGAAGCATCTTTCCTTGCTTCAGATTTAAGTCTCGGTATCTTTTTTGAAAACTGATCACATTATCAGTGGATGGACTGATGCCTGTTTGCTGTGCTCAGTTCCTTGAGTTAGTCCGCAAAAGTCAGTTCTACGCCGGGTTGTTAGGCTGTGCTCCCATAGCTCTATAGTACATTTTCAAGTCAGATAGAGTGATTCTTCCAGCTTTAATTTTCTTCAAAATTGCTAATGGGGGTTGTAGCTGAAGTTATCCTGTTCCTGCCCGGCTCCCGCAGCCCTCAGACCCAAGCAAACACACAGAGACTTATATTATTTACAAACTGTATGGCCTAATGGCTCAGGCTTCTTGCTAGCTGTTCTTATATCTTAAATTAATCCATTTCTGTTAATCAATATGTCGCCACATATTCCGTGGCTTTACCTGCTGCCTTTACATGCTGCTCCCTGGATGACAGGCTGGTGTCTCCTCCCCCTCTGCCTTCCTGTTCTCCCAAATCTCCTCTCTACTAGTCTAGCCTATACTTCCTGCCTGGCTACTGGCCAATCAGTGTTTTATTTATCAATCAATCATCCACAGCAGGGGGTGGGGGTCCTTTTGTTTCACATGAATTTTAGCATTGCTTTTCCTTTTTTGTTTGTTTGTTTGTTTCTAGACAGAATGTTATTGGTATTCGGTAAAGATTACAGGAAACCTGTAGATCATTTTGGACAATGCAGACATTTTAATAATATTTATCCTTCTAATCTGAGAGCATAGAAAGAAACCTTTTCATTTATTTCTTCTCTTTCCTGAGTGTTTCTGTGGGTTTGGTTTGGTTTTTGTGCAGGGACACAGACCCAGAGCCTTGTGCATGCTAGAGTTCTACCAGGGAATTACACCTTGAGCCTTATTTTATAATTTTCATTGTAGTGGTCTTTTACCTTGTTGCTTACATTATTCTCAATTAAAATTTTTGTACCTATTTTAAGTAGGATTAATTTCCTGATTTCTCTTCAGATAGCTTTTCTATATACAACAATAACAAATTATTTCTAATTTTATCTATTTTTAATGCCCATGTAGTATCTGTGTGAGTACAGATACACCAAGATCCCACCAAAAAAGGTTGGATCCTCTGGTACTGAAGTTGCAGCAATTGTGAGCTACCTGATGCTGGTACTGGGAACTGATGGAACTCCAGTCCCCTGAAACAGTTATCTGAACTGCTGAACTCTCTCTCCAATCCTCAAGAAGCAATTTTTATGTTCTGACTTTGTATCCCACACCTTTCAACAACCCATTGAATCCATTTATTAATTTGAACAGATTTTGGTGCAATCTAAGTTTTTCTATATCCATGATCATGTTATCTACAAATAGGGACAATTTGATACCCTTCTTTCATATCTGGTTGTAGGGCCCTGGTCTCCTCCCATATTGAGTAAAGCCGTTGCCTGCTTGTCGACCTTGACCAGATGTCCTCCCTATTCTAATTCCCTGCCGGTATCCACCCTCCTGAATGCTTTAGGGAAGTTCCTTGTTTGTGTATCCTGCATATTGGGCGTTAACAGCTTAGATGCAAGAATGTAGAACATTCAGTAGCAAACTTCTGCCCTCCGGGGATCTCCCATTGTGCTGTAAGCCTGTATTTAAGGTTTCCTCCCTCTTTCAATAAACGGCATTCGGCTGGCACCCGGCTTACAGCCGTGGCGAATGACTCGCTGTTTCTTGTCTCTATTTTTTATCCGCAGCCCCTCGCTCGGACATGGTGAACGGGTGACAGTAACGCGGGCGTTACCATTACAAATGGAGGTCCCACCGAGATCCGAGAAAGAAGGGACAAGCTGATGGACACCCGAAAGGTAAGGCTGGCCAGCAATTTAAAGAAAAAAGAAAAGATAAGGGTGAATTGAAATGGGTGCAGCTAGCTCACAGTCAGTTGATTGGACTGTTGAAGCAGGAAGGCACCGAAGTTAAGAAAGGGCAAGACAGCTAAAGATTTTAAATAAAAAAGGAAATCTTCCCAATAGAGAAGAGGGAAGGAAAGGAAATTTCCCCTTAGAAAAGGGAGAAAAATTTTAATCAAGAAAAAAGGATTTTCCCGGTAAAAAGGGGAAAAATTCTGAAACTAGGCCTAAAGATTGGGGCTCTGTAGAGGAAGGATGAAGGAAAGAGAGAAGCCTCTTCCCAGTGGTAATGGAGGAAGAAAAGACTTTTTCCAATTGTAGAATTTTCAGGATAGCTGAAACTCTGAGCTCTTTCTGCAGTGTAGCATCTGAATTACAAAGAATCAGCAGGTAGACCTCATTGCTGCTGGCTGAACAGCAAGAGAGCCCAGAGGTTAGAAGTTCTGCTGTCTGTTTGCTTATTTTGATTCAAATGCTTTTTATTTCTCCCTCAGAGTGGGAATAATTCAATATTTAGGATCCCTTTGTGGGAAATGTTTTTCTGTTTTTCCCTTATGGTGGGAATAACTCATTAGGTAGTCCCTTCATGGGAGTAGGAAGTTTAAACATGAGTTTGTGTGTGCGGGGCGCGCGCCCAGCGGCAGCAGTGATGGACATGCACAAGATAGCCCGGAGCAGCGGACAGACAGGTACAGGCCGGTGGGAGGTGGAGCTGCAATGGAGCGTGGCCCGGGCGGGCACCAGCACTAGAGCCTGGGCACTGGACGGAGCCAAAGCTAAGCCACAGCTTCAGCTTGCTCCAAGTGAGCAGAGGCCCAGGAAGGGACTAACGCTAAAAGTTTAAACAGAAATGTGTGTGTGTGTGTGTGTGTTGCATGTCCAGTATGGCTGTGGTCAAAGGCACATGCTGCAGCAGCAGTGTGTGAGATAGCCCGGAGCAGTGGGTGGGCAGGTATGCCAAAGCAGGAGGTGGAGCCACAAGGCCAACAGAATGGACCAAGCCAGCAGAGTCCGGGAGAGGGACTAGCGCCTAAAAGTTTAAACGGGCCTAACTTCTGGTGAAAAATGGTTTCGGTCAGGATATAGAATGCTAAGTCAATGCTGTTTGAATAAAGGATGTTCTGTTCTTTTGACTGTCTTAATAAATGTTTGGATGAATATTTGATTCTCATGGTAGATAAACTAAGGAACAGAATTCATAATTGTGAACTATGTATTAGGTGTGCTCTTGTCTGTTGATCATTACTGAAAATTTGGCCCTGCAATTTAAGTTGCTTTCTAGAAATTCTTGGTTTAATTCTATAGAAATATAACACCTGAAATGTATTGGGTTGTTAGCTTATTAAATAATGTTGCTAAGATAAACCCATAAATAATAATCTCTTACTGATAAAGAGGTTACAAAATTATTTTTCCAGTAAATAAAATACAGGTAAATTGTTTGGTCCACATTGTTAATAATTGGCAATTTACATTAATGTTACTTGGAATTTATAAAAAAGGATCCTAATTTTAACATTTTATAAAAATACTCAAGAGTATTACCTAAAGTTACCTCTTCAAATCCTATAGAGATTGTATTTAATGCTTTTATAATTGGTATATGTAAAAAGGACCATGAAAATAGAAGCTGGTGATAAAATTGCTCGATTAATATTGCTTTCCTATTTTAATTGCAAAATGGCACCTATATGTAGAACTGGAGGCTTTGAAAGTATAGGAAAAAGGTGTTTTGACAAACAGTTATCAATGATAAACAGCCTAAGTTAAAAATAAAATTATATGGGATTGAGATTAAAAGATTACTGGATTCTGGTGCTGGACATATCTATAACTTCACAAGAATCCTGAGATCCCAACTGGCCTCTACAAGAAGTCAGGAAAATGGCGGCTATTACAAGATCTTAGAGCTGTAAATAATACCATGCTTCTCATGGGAGCAACACAGCCTGGTTTGCCTGCCCCATGGCAATTCCTAAACATTGGCATTTAATTGTGATTGACTCATATGGATGATATTTTAATGGCTGCTAAAGATAAAAAACTTGTTTTTGATGCCTTTTCTAAATTACAAGAGGTTCTTAGCCTGGCTAATTTACAGATTGCCCCAGAAAAGGTACAGATATCTTTTCCCTATCATTATTTAGGTCATGAATATTTTGTTTTTCTCATTCACCTACTGGAGCGTTTTGGCAAACAGGTTCTATTCTATGGGTACATTCCCCAGCTTCTCCAGCAAAAAACATCACTCCTTATCCACAGGCTATTACTCAGATTATATTTAAGGGAATCAAGATCAGTGTTCAAACTTTTGGTAAGGAGCCAGATATTGTGGTGACCCCATACACCCAGTCTCAAATAGCATGGTTGCAAGCTAATGATAATGATTGGGCCATATTAACATGCTCCATGCAGAGTCAGTTTGATACTCACTACCCCTCCAATGATGTGTGTAAATTTTTTTAAATTGCATCCTGTTATATTTCCCAAGATAGTACAGATGACTCTTATTCCTCAGGCCCGTGTGGTATTTACTGATGGCACTTCACATGGTTTTGCTGTGGTGGTTTCTGGTAACATAGTAAAGAGAATGAAAGTCCATGGCACTTCTGCCCAAATGGCAGAGGTACAGGCGCTGTTGCTTGCTTTACAGATGTTTTCTGATGAGAGTGTAAATATTTATACTGATAGTCAATATATGGCACATGCCATTATGCCTTTGGAGACAACAGCCTACATACCATCCATTTCTCCCATTCATGAATATTTATTGGAAGTGCAAGGACTTATATGGTCCTGCTCACATAACCTTTATGTGGGCCATATTAGAGCTCACACTCAATTGCCTGGACCTCTAAGTGAAGGTAATCAGAGGGCTGACGCCATTACTCGTGTGGCTGTCACATTAGTTTGTTCTGCCTTTGATAAGGCTACTCAGTTGCATCTACGTTATCATCTTAATGCTGGATCTCTTCCTCATCATACAGGCATAACCTGGGAACAAGCCATCCAGATAGTTAAATCATGTCCTATTTGTGTTGAATTTTTACCTGTTCCTCATTTGGGAGTTAATCCCCGAGGACTTTTACCTAATCATGTGTGGCAGATGGACGTCACACACGTACCTTCCTTTGGAAAGTTACAATATGTCCATATGTCTATTGATACATATTCTTCTCTAATTTTTGCTTCTGCCCATTCAGGGGAAACGGTTAAGGATGTAAAGAATCATTGTCTTCATGCTTTTCCTTACATGGGAGTGCCAAAATGCATAAAAACTGATAATGGTCCCACCTACAGCAGTATGGGATTTTCAAAATTCTGCCAAGACTTTTCTATTGTTAATAAGACTGGTATTCCTTATAATCCTCAAGGACAGGCTATAGTAGAACGCTGCCATCGTACCTTAAAAACATATATTTCTAAAGTAAAAAGGGGGGAGCTAGGGGCTCATCTCTCCTCTCCACATTCTACTCTTTCCCTTGTTTTATATATTTTAAATTTTTTATCGGTGGATTCTGCTGGAGTATCCGCTGCAGATAAGCACTGGAGGGATCCTGTTGCAAATCATCCTCTGGTGCGATGGAAGGACCTTTCTACTGGCACTTGGAGGGGACCCGATCCGGTGTTGGTGTGGGCCCGGGGATCTGTTTGTGTCTTTCCACAGGACAATGAAGTTCCTCTTCGGGTTCCTGAGCACTGTGTGCGCCCTGTGGCTGCTGCTAAATCCCGACATGGCAGAGACCTATTGGGCCTTCGTAAAAAACTCTCCCCTTCTGATGCCAATGGGGATTGAGAGCCCAATATGGCCAGCCTTGGCAAGCATTAACGTAAGCCTAGGAACTGTAGCCACGTGGTTGGATTCTTCAGAAGGTAATGTATGGTAACTTTTTTAAAAAATGTTGAGAATGTGTCACACCTTGGAGATTAAGAATAACCATGAAGGTCACTGACCTTCATTTGTTAACAGTAACATGCCAGCTAAGCCTTTTCACATTTTGCAACCCTCTTCAAGCTGGTGTAGTACCTACTTTTCAGGAATGGCTCTGTGCAACATCTATTGGCCTCCTGAAATTCTTCTAGCCTCTTTTGAAGACACCTTAAAATTTGTGAGCCTGAATGTAGCCATTAATGAGACCATTAGTTCTGCTCCTTGTTTGCTGTTTTTGTTTTTGTTTTCTTTATGGTTCTTAGTTCTTTTGCAGACCTGCCAGCCTAAGTAGTGCTGGGATCAAGAAAAATGGGCCTTGGTGGTTCGTGTTCCTGGAGCTGCGTCCATGCCAGTGGACCATGGCAGTTAGACACAGATGATGCTAACACGCTCCAGAAGAGACTGACATCACTGTTGCCGTTGTTGCTGTTATAGCGGTGGTGGCCACTGCTGCTACTATTTCTGGGATGGCTATTTCATAATTGGGTTCTACAGCTAGCACAATGGAGATCCTGGCAGCAAAAGTAGCTACCACAGTTAGTTAATCTTTTATTGGGCATGATAAATTTAATTCAACAGTTATATACATTTAAATTGGCTTTGAAAGTTGTAAAAATTATTTAAACTCAAGTTCCATTTGCGTATGGGATACCACCTTACAAGGACTCCAATTGGCAGTAAGGCTCGTTTAAGAAGGGAATGGCTCAATCGCCTTTAGCCTCCTGGCTATGGGTGGGTTAGGACTACTGTTGGTCTTTTCTGGGTCGCACAGATTGCAAGCCCAGCGCCACTTTGAGATCTTTGGCAACAGTTTACTCTACAGCTCACATGGTTGAGCCTGTATGATAATGAGTATTCAGAGACGGGTAATGCTTGGGGGGCGCTCACCAACCTAAGACAGAGCACTTGCAGGGCCTGGGCAGGTGTCTCCATGACGGGTAAGGTGACCTGCTGACGTCCCACGCAACCTAAGTCAGAAGCTCATTTTTTAGTAAAAAGGGGGGACCTGTAGGGCCCTGGTCTCCTCCCATATTGAGTAAAGCCGTTGCCTGCTTGCCGACCTTGACCAGATGTCCTCCCTATTCTAATTCCCTGCCGGTATCCACCCTCCTGAATGCTTTAGGGAAGTTCCTTGTTTGTGTATCCTGCATATTGGGCGTTAACAGCTTAGATGCAAGAATGTAGAACATTCAGTAGCAAACTTCTGCCCTCCGGGGATCTCCCATTGTGCTGTAAGCCTGTATTTAAGGTTTCCTCCCTCTTTCAATAAACGGCATTCGGCTGGCACCCGGCTTACAGCCGTGGCGAATGACTCGCTGTTTCTTGTCTCTATTTTTTATCCGCAGCCCCTCGCTCGGACATGGTGAACGGGTGACAGTAACGCGGGCGTTACCGTTACATCTGGTGCCCTTTATTTATCTTGTCTAATGACTCTAGCTGAAACTTTCAGTCCATGTAACATGAATGTGGCAACTTCATTATGTTCTATATCACAGAGGAAAGCCTCAGTTTTTCCTGTTCAATATGATTGTAAGTATGAGTCTGGCATACATGGCCTTATATTATGTTGAAGTGTGGTGATATTTTAATTGTGCTGAAATGTGATTTTATTTATATGTTAATAAACAAAGTATGCCTGGAGATCAGAGGTCATAGCAAGCCAGGGACAGCAGTCAGGCTGTGGTAGTCCATGCCCTTAATCCGATCACATGGCAGGCAGAGTCTCTGTGTGGTCAAGGACATAGCCAAGCATGGTGACATAAACCTTTAATCCCAGTACCAACCATAGAGACCAGGAGGTCTGTATAGACAGGCAGTGATGAGGAAGTCATGTGGCTGGGCTTAGAGCCAATGAGAAAGCAGAATAGGAAAGCAATAAAAACACTAGTCAGACATAGAAGGTCTCTCTTGGGGGAAGCTACTGCTGGTGGTTAGCTAAAGCTAGGTGGCTCTTGCTCTGATCTCTTTGGCTTTAACTCTGTATTTGGCTCTGTGTTTCTTATTTAATAAGACTGTTAAGAAATTTGTCTACATTGAAGTATATTTCTTCTATACCTAACAAGTTGAACTTTTAACGGGAAGGGATATTACATTTTATCGAATGCTTTTCCTTAATATATTTGATAATCATTTGATCATGCTAATATTATGTATCACATGTTGAAAATCCTTGCATCTTGCATCAATCTCAGATCGCATGGCGAATGGTTTTTCAATGTGCTACCAAGCTCAGTTCCCTCACACTTTTTCAATTGTTTTATTACATTTATTTTAGGAGGGAGGCTTGTATGTGTTGTGGAGTGCATGTGGAGGTCAGAGGGCAGCTTGAAGGAATTGTTTCTCTCCTTCCACTACATGGCTTCTGGAGATCAAACTCGGGTCATCAGGCACCACAGTGATGCCTTACCTGCTGAGCCTTCTCAGTTTTAACAGACAGGAATAATGCTGGCCTTGTGAAATGATTTTGGAAGAATTTTCTCCTTTTCAAATTTTGGGTCTAGTTTGAAAAGATGTAGTTCTTTAAACATATTTAAAAGAATTTAGCAGTGAATCTACCAGACCCCAAGCTTGTCTTTATTAGGAGACTTTTTATTGCTTATTTAATCACTTTCTGCTTACTGGTCAGCAGATATTTTCTCATTTTTCTCCTCAACTTTGACATGTTGTATACATCCACTCTTTCTAGGTTTACCAATATGTTAGCATACATGATAAATCTTAATAATCATTTGTAATTCCTATGGTTTCTGTTACATTTATTTTTCAGTCCTGATTTTGAGTCAGTTTTAGTTTGCTTTGCTAGAGATTTGGCTTTGCTTGTTTTTTGTTTTGTTGGTTGTGTTTTTGATCCAGGGTCTTATATAACCCAGGGTGGCCGTGAACATAGCCTAGGATGACCTTGAGCTCCTGATTCCTATGTCTCTACTTCCAGGGGTGCTGGGAGAGCATGAACATGCCGCTACACCTTATTTATGTGGTGTTGGGGATCGAACCTAAGGCCTTGTGCATACTAAGTGAACTACATCCCCAACCCAACTTGTTTTTAATCTTAAAACAAAACAAAAAAACAAACAACTGTCAGTGTGATGTGGTCATGCTATGCCAAAAGGATTACAAATTCCGGGCAAGTCTGTTATGACACTGTCTCAAAAAAACAAAACAAAACAAAACAAAACAAAAAAAACAGTAACAGTAATTTTTCATTTCATATGTAATTTTTTTTTCCAGAGCTGAGGACCGAACCCAGGGCCTTGCGCTTGCTAGGCAAGCACTCTACCACTGAGCTAAATCCCCAACCCTGTAATTTTGTTTTAAATATCTATTTTATTTTACTCTGATTGTGTGTGTGTGTGTGTGTGTGTGTGTGTGTGTGTGTGTGTGTGTATGTGTATGTATACCATTGGGGAACAAGTAAAGTCCTAAGTGAATGTGTATTGTTGACATGGGTGTGGCCGTATCACAAACCTAATATCTTAGACCCACGGGAATGGCAAAGTATTCTGCAGGTCAGTCTGGCAAATCCTTCCCCAGGTCAGGTTCAGGAGAATGGCAATGCCTTCCCCTGGTGGTGTGGGGATGTTGACAGTGTGTGCAGAAAGTATCAACTGCAGCTACTCCCTCCCTAGTGTTTACAGCCTCAGCCTGCTTCCTTTAGGGACCTCCTACAACATTAGCTAAACTCACCTCCTTGCTCGACTGGATCCAACAAACTCACCCCCTCGATTCCGATGTATAATATAATGTGCTGAAGTTCCAGCCACTGCCTTCTCTATCAGAGCACGTGGCCCACTTGATCCCAGCTTTTCTGTACGTGTGCCATTCCCTCATTTCCTGTCACCCAGCTAGATCTATTCCTAAGCTGTTCAAGTCACAGCACACCTGAGCGTGTGTTCGAGTACGTATGGGTACACTTGTGAATGTAGATATGTGTGTATGTATGTACATGCATGTGGGGGTCAGAGGTCAAGTTCAGGTCTCCTTTCTCAGATGTCATCCACACAGTTTGTTAAGATTGGCTAGGAGCTCACCAAGTAAGTTAAGCTGTCTGTGAGAAACGGCTAATAGAATGTTTATATCCCTGACTTCCAAATTTGAAACTGAGGCATAGAAATAAGGGAATTTCATTAAGGTCTGCAACCCAAATGAGGCCCCCAATGACTGTACGCACAAATACACATATGCATGCATAAACATTAGCCTCATAAAAGTTTACTTCATGGTCCATCTAAAAGGAGTCTGCAAAGCACATATGTGTTCTGCTGTGGAATAATCCTTCTGTACACTGTGAAGATGTGTTGCTCTCATTGTTAATAAAAAGCTGATTGGCAGGATAAGGTTAGGTGGGGGAACCAGACTAAGAGAATGCTGGGAAGAAGGAGGAGGGCAGAGTTGGAGAAGTCTTGAGCCAGACTTGGAAGAAGCAACATGGAAAGTTTATAAATGAGATAAACAAGCCTCCTCGGGGCAGCACATAGATTAATAGAAATAGGTTAGTTTAAATTGTAAGAGCTGGTTGGAGACAAGCCTAAGCTACCGGCCTAGCATTTATAATTAATATTAAGTCTCTGGGTAGTTATTTGGGAGTGACTGCTGTGACACAGAAAAACTCTACCTACAGCATTCAGCTAGCAATACAAGTGATGGTGTGCTGCCTTGGAACCAGCAAGCCTAAAAGCATCCAGAAAATAGGTACGACTGATCAGGCTCACTCACCTAATGGAAAGAATAAATTGAGGCACACATCTGAATCCCAGCACTTGGAAAATGAAAGCAGAAGGATCAAGAGCTCAAAGTCATCATTAGCTGCATATGAGTTCTATGCCAGTGTGGGCTACCTAAGTTAGTGTCACAAAAACAAATAAAGAGAACAAACTGAAAATATGCTATGAATAGCCCCAATGTACTCTGAGTGTTTAAACACATGTAGGGTATTCCTTGCCTGTAGATTAAAGTTTACACTGAATGGGGCATTTCAGGCCCCATCTAACGATCTCAAGTCTCTACCTTAAGCTTCATTTTTTCCCTTCTTCATTGCCACATATACTCTAACTACACCAAATTTGACCAAGTAAAATGCCCCATCATGACTTACCGTTATACCCACAGCATAGTGGATCTCTCAACCCTCATTAGAAACGCTTCCTTTAGCAGTGTGTGATAATCAACACAGAGACCAACAACTGGACAAGGTGCAGAGAACAGGAGACTTTGGAATGCTGAGCCCGAATCGAAATTCTGTTATCATATCTCCTGCTTCCAAGACTCAGGGATCATCACAGAAGGGAGGTGGAAAGATTGTAAGAGCCTGAGGTGGTGGCTGACTCCAAGGAGACAGTGTCTTCTGGACAGTTGCATCTATAGCAGGGCAGTTGCACCTATGGACTCACAGCAGTTGTGACAACATGCACAAGTCAAGCCAGTCAAAATTCCAGTGTGAAGGGGACAGCGAGCACCCTACCTGCCCCGGCCATTGGGGTCCTCAACGGGGACCTAAAAGGAGGGCCGGCGAATGAGAGGGACAAGAGACACAAAGAATGAGAGCAAGACAGGACATCTGATCAAGCTCCAAAATTTTATTTTTCTCTCAAGGCATATATAGGTAGGCAAAGGGGGTTGCGAGCAAGAAGGGACTTAATTATGGGGGTTGCAAACAGGAAGGGACTTAGTAATGGGCTGTTCGGCCAGCAGGGAATGTTGCTCTGGGGGTTATCTATCTACTCTTGTCTAACTGCCTAATTGCTTAACTGTAGCTCATTCACCTGATATCTGAGAAGAGGTTCTGGTGCTATGGAGACTTAAGCAAGGCCTAGATCTAAGAAAAGAGGAGAGAAGCCCAATTATGGCAGCATGTGTGTCAAGGGTCGCTTAGGCTTATGGCTCCCGTCACTACCTAGCTAAGGAGTCATTGGCAATTGGCAGCTGCTAGGAGAGGGAAAGCCAGCTTTCTTTGAGGGTGTGGACTCAGGGTAGGTGGACTATGCTCCAGCAAAAGGGCACACATCCAAGAATGTAAAAGCAGCACCAACTACTTGATGGGTTTTTAAAAAGAAAAGTACGACACAAAATTGGGTGGGTAGAGAATGGGGGGGCAGTGTGGATCTACGAGGAGTCAGGGGAGGAGTAAATATGATCAAAATACACTGCATGGAATTCTCAACAGACTAATAAAAGAATGAAGGGAAAAGCTATCCTGCCATGCCATGCCATTCCATCTTATATTCCTTCTGCCTGGAAAACACTCTCTCCTCCTTTTTTTTTTTTTTTTTCTTAACAGTCACTTCCTCTTTGAAGGCATTTCCCTTGGTAGTATTAATCCCACCATCTGTGAGCACACAACATTTTCATACAACTCATTCCTTCAGGGATGGATTGCTTCCAGAGCAAACCACCTGCCTGTCACAATGCTGCAGGGAGGAGCCCTGCACAGTCCCCATCCCGGGAAGCACACTATGTAGCGGAGGAGAGAGAAAAGAGACAGGATTACAAATGCTACCACAGGGGAAATGAGGTGCTATCCAGTCCATGGCACTTTGACAATTGCCCAAGAATATAATCTGGAGTGAAACTTAAGCCTGTGACAATTAAAAAAAAAAATCAACTTGAAAAACTGTGTGGAACAGAGATTCTGGGTAGATAAAAACACGAATGAAGGACCAAGGTGAAAGAACTTGTGACGAGTTCAAGAGTAAGACGACACACTTGAACACGGGGATGTATGCAGCACACAAATTGATGACTGGACCACTGGAAAGTGAGAGTCCTACATTCTTTTCTCTTTTTTTAAACATAATGTTTTACTGATTCTTTGGGAATTTCACATCATGCACCCCCAATCCCGTTCATTCCCAGTCCTTCCATATCTGCCCTCCACCCTTGTAAAGCACCCCTGCTCCTGAAAAGAAAAAAAATCAAAACAAAAAAACTGTCTTAGTTTGGGGTCTCGATTGCTGTGAAGAGACACCCTGACCACAGCAACGCTTATAAAGGAAAACATTTAATTGGGGCTGGCTTACAGTTCAGAGGTTTAGTCCATTATCATCATGGCAGGAAACATGGTGGTAGGCAGGCAGACATGGTGCTGGAGAAGGAGCTGAGAGTTCTACGTCTTGATCCACAGGCAACAGAAGCAACTATGTATCTCACTGAGCATAGCTTGAGCAAAGGAGACCTCAAAGCCTGCCCCCACAGTGACACAGTTCATCCAAGAAGGCCACACCTAGTCCAACAAAGCCACACCTCCTAATAGCGCAACTCCCTATAGGCGCCATTTTCTTTCACACCACCACACTTACTGACCCCTCTGGCCTTCTCTCGTACCAGTCACAACTGCCACGGCTCCAGTTCCGCTGTACTTGTACCACTCCACTCCTCTGTCTTTCCCACCTCCCATATTCGTTCATCATAGTGGCATTGGGAGCTGCCCTGGGCCATGGGGCAGGGGAGAGTGCTATTTCCTATATTCAAGATCCATCACAGTAACTAGCTCCTTCATCTGACGCCATCGATGGAGGAATTTCTGCCAAGGGCGTTTGTATCTAATGCATTCTCCTATTGTCAGGTTGTGCTTCGTTTTCTCTAAGAATTCTATTAAGATCTGTGTTATTAATACTGTTATATCAACTTTTATAGTTAATCTAGTGTATATGCTATTTTTAATTATTCTGTATAAGTTTATGTACAGAAGCAACACAAACTATATTTTACTTCTCAATGCCATTAGAGGTTTCTGTAACCAGTAGTTACAAAAATTAGTAACTAGTAGTTTAACCCTTATTCATTTTCGTAATTATTGCTATCTTCCCTCTTAGTATTTTATTCTCTGCTTTTGTTTCTCTTTGCCAACAAGCATTAGACAGATCCATTTCTTAACCTTCTTTCTTTTCCCCATGTAGAAATTATGCAACTGATTTTATTTTTAGCATATATAGTCTTCAATTTCTAATAAACTGGCATATTCAAGTAATCAGCATTCCTTTCTTCACTAAAAAGGGCAGGGCCTTTAGCATCTGTAAATTCTTTCCAGCTTCTACTTCATGACTCCCCTTTATCGCAGAGTATTTTGTTTCTAGTTTCTTATGAAATGTAAATAGTTCTGAAGGGACTCTAGCTAGCCTGGGCATGGAAAATGTGGCTCTGGTAGGCCTTGCCCTTCTCTCCCATTCCCTCTGCTAAAAACAGTTAGATTACTTTCTGAAGCTAGCCTAGCTAGGTCTATTCCTTTACTTAGCCACTTCTTCCTCCTGAGACTGACTACCAAGGTCCAGTTATTAAAGTATTGAAGTCTAGAAATCAAAAGCCCCCTTTGGCTTACCTAATTAACATGCTCAATTAAAATTAAACACCTCATCTAACATGGAGTTTCCCACTTTACCTTTATAAACCTCCATTTTCCTATGTGTCACATCTGTCTCTTCTGTATTAGAAGCAGTCCTTTCCCTCCAGGACAAATACCCCTGCCCCCTTCCCCCTGCTCCTTTCCCCTTCTCCCATGCCCTCTGTCTCCTGCCTGTGTCTCTTATTCACTGCTCTCTCCCTCTGTCCCTCCTCTGAGGTGGGAACTTGGTCTGGGGGTCCTGAGCCGATACCTTCCCTTCCAAGTTCTGTCATTTTGTTATGATGATTTGTTAGATTTGTGCTCTCTGTTTTACTCCTCCCATTCATTGTTCATCATTGTTTCACTTCATTACTTTGCTCGGCAATCATTTTCATTTCTATTCAAGGGTAGTCCTCATGGTGACGCAGCATGCCATTCTCGGGCCTCGGCTAACACCCAGCACTTAAATGATAATCTTAGACAGCCATCCATCATCTGTCTGGGATATGAACAACCAGCCCTAGACCTTTGCACATGCTAGGCATGTGCTTTGAGTAGTATTTCTCAGCATCTTATAGGATCTAAGCATAGCGCCTGCTCCCAGGAATCAAGAAATCTGGGATTCCTAGAAGACACCCCAGCTACACATGGACCTTTTTCTTACTACATTCCCAAGACCTAGGACTCTGGGAGCTTCCTGGCCAGATGGCAAATGCTATGGAAAGGCTTTTGGTAAAGTTTTCTGGTTTCCATGGAGCTTTATCTCCTCATTATTACTTGGTAGTGGTTCTGTCCTACTTTCTAGTATGTACAAATTTTCCTTTGCTCATTCTGAAGTCAGCTCTGTGGAAATGTGGGTATATGTGTTAATGTGAAAAATATCATAGCTAATAAATCTAAATCCTAGACTGAACAACAGAAGGGTTGTTGAGAAGGGAAAGTGATCTTTGAATTCACTGTACTCACTGTCTTAATTTGACATGTCAATTAAATGTAAAAGTAAATGAAATAAAGTATTTGAGTCACACTGATTTTCAAATTATGTTAAGATTAAAATTATCTAATTATGGATTAAGTAACTCTTCTATGGTCCAAACCATACCTTGGACTGTGATTAACCTGGAACAAATCACTATTGTTTTATAAAGGAGATTGGTATGGGTTGCAGGCAGTGATTTCCTTCTGAAGACTTTAGCCTGGGAGAGAAAGGAAGGTTTGTAGCTGAAGTTTTCTTGGTTTTGCCCAGCATACAGAGTGATATCCACAGCAAGGGTTGTCCAAACAGTGGTGTTGCCAGTGAGACCTGACAGGGTGTCCCCCACTAGCTGGTCAAAGGTGACAGCAACAGCATGTCATGTTAACAATATGTACACTTTGCCATGTGGCACTTTACATTTACATATTTCCTCCTCAAATTCATTGCAAATACAAGAAAACTATCAATCAGATGCCAATGAGGAGCATTCTACAGAATAACAAAATAAACTCTCAAAGTCATAAAGAAGCAAAATGAATAAAAAATAACCCAGAGGAAAGGCAGGCAGATTATTACAATTGAGAGGCTCCTAAAAGGCAAGAGTAAGAAGTCAGATGTGGTATCCTAGATGGGATCTAAGGCCTAGAAGTGAAAATCCATTAAACACACACAATAGACCGGCAGGTGTGTCTCAGTAGGTAGAGCACTCGTGCAACATGTGTGAGGCTTTGGGTTCCATTCTCAGAACTACACAAATCAATGTGTTGTCACCACCAGCCTCTAATCCAAGCATTACACACTTACTGTAGATATTCAATCTGTTCTGTAATAATAAGGCTACAAAAATTTTATGTGGCAAAAATACTTCCACTAAAAAGAAAGCCAGCCAATAGAAAAGATCTGAGGGGCTGTGAGGAGCAGGCACGTTGTTGAGGCTCAGTAGATCTTACTTGTTTTGTAGTTTTCTGTCAATTAATTTCAACAGAGCACATAGCAAAGGAGGCATCTCCTTCATTACCTTCCCTTATTTAAGATTCTGTTGTTTATAAAACTGGATCAATTATCACAAGCTAGTATTTGCATAATTAACCAGAAGCCTCTCACAAAGCATTTCATTAGTGATATCAACAAGTTCAGAAGAATAGAAATGACTAAGAAATGAGTTTTGTTAAGCTTCCCAGCTCCTTACATATTACAGGCTGTGATGCCACTTCAACTTCTAATTAGAAGATTAATGACATACATAAAAAGACTGACCAATGTAAGCATGCAAAACTCAGTTATTTTCTAGGTGCTCTGATAGTTCATTTGGTAAGAAAAGAACAACTGAGCAAGGTTTATACACGTTCCAACAACGCTTCTGCACTGTCGTGTTCCACTTGAGGATGCGTAGTTCTTCAGCAATGTTCCCGTTGTCATCCAAAAGCTTTAGGACAAGGTCTGAACCGCGAACGTACTTGGACTTGAGGGGACCTCCCCAATTTTTATCCACAGACTTCAAGGATAGCTCCTGCATACAGCTTTTTGGTTTCAAATTGAGATTCTTCCTGATAGCACCCTCCGCAAGCAGGATCCAGCTGAAGCAGGTTAAACTGTCCAAGAAGGCCACAAGAGCTGCAGAGCAAGTTGCTGGAAACCCAACTCTCTGCGTGCCTCTGATGAAAACTCAGCCCCAAGAGCAGAGACCGCTTGAAGTGCAGTCGCTAGCAGCAAGCGCAGCCCTACAGGGGCTGCAGCCACCCAGCCTGCGCGGCCGCCATCCCTGTGGTCCCCTGTCAGTCTTGAGGTACTTGAAAACCGATCTTTGAGTTTTAACCCAAGATGCTAATACACTTCATCTAGAATATCTTCAGTTCCAGCTATAAATCTATGGGTTCAGGTGGAAATGTCCCATAAACCTTACTTTGAGAAACATAATCCTGGGTCTGTGAGATTGCTCAGCAGGAAAAGCACTTTCCATGCAAATGTGAAGACCAGAATTCAGATCCCCAGTACTCATGTAAATGCCAGACAGGCAGAGCTAGCTGCCTTGATCCCAGCACTCAGGAAGCAGAGATGAGACCCCTGGAGCAAACCAAGGCGAGAGAGACAAACTCAGTCAGAGAGTTCTGGGTTCAAGCGAGAAACCCTGTCCCAGTGCCTAAGGTGAAGAATGATATATCAACCTCTGGCTTCCATACACATGAGCACATGCATTTTCAAACGCACATACACATGTGCATACCACATACATGAAAGAAACATGGTCCCAGGCATTGGTAAACATGCTGTGTTAATAGTCCAGAGGAAAATATTCTAGAATACAGGGGTTCCTCCTTTTCACAGCCCATTCTCTACCATGTGGCACCTGGCAATTTAACACCCACCAGTCAGCAGCTCATTTCAAGACAATTTGACTCACAGAAATCTAATCAGAGAAGCTAAACCATCCTTCATGATAAACTTAGAAAGTTTACACTAAGCAGGTGGGTATATCTGAACAGCTAACTTCAGCATAGTAATTAGCAGGAGACTTGACTCTGCCCTGGAACAGGACTTTCTCCCACACACAACTGTGTAACATTACCTCTGTACTCCTCAACAAGTTAATGACATTGGCACAAGAAATAATCAGACATACGAGCAAGACATGCGCGCGCTCATGTGTATACACACACACACACACACACACACACACACACACACACACACACACACGAGGGGGTGATTACAACAGGCAGAATTTGCTTTTGAAAGTCTCCTATCACACTCAGAGCAAACTCAGAAATTAAGCAATTAGTCCATGGGCTCCCACTTGCTAATTTAAAAGTAAAAATAACAACTACTTAGAAACTGCTTTTGCTAAAGCGCACTGACTCATTTGGGCCCACGGGTGACTAAAAGCTGGGTACAGTCTGGGCATCCCTATCTTCATTTTGCATCTCTCATCTTTGTCGTAAAACTGGGTCAGATTCTTGCTCAACTCTGCACATAGACACATCAATCACTCCAGGAGTCTCTGTCCAAGCTGCCGATATCTTACCTATCTCATACCTCTTCCAGGCTAAAGGCACCAAGATAAAAGTGACTGAGGTATGTTACCTTTTACAGGATCCTGTCCCAGATATCCAAAAGGTACCCAAAGGTCTCTAGTCATTATCCTAAATCTGTAGTCACCTTGGATTTCAGGAAGAGCAAATCCTTGCAGACTGGTCACCCCTGTGCTGGAGCAAAGGTCTCTTGCAAACCTGCTTAAACCCACAAAACAATGATTTCTTCCAACTACCTTTCCAAACCAGAACTGAGATGATGCTCAACCATGCCACACCTTGACCAAGCTGGCTTAATTATGCCCCCACCCCCAGCCCAACGCTTTCTTCCTCTGTCTGAAACCTAAAGCTCGGGACAGTGTCAGGAAAACTGGCTGAGACCCTGAGCCTTGTACTCCCAACACAGCTCTTTGATTTAAATCCTTTCCTACAGTTTCTCATCACTTTCAGTTGCTTTTAAGAATTATTTTTAATATGTGTGTGCCTGTGTATAGGGCTGTGCACCTGAGTGCAGGTGTTCAGAAGGGCTGTTGGAATGTCTGCAGCTGGAGTTACAGGCAGCTGTGAGTCCTCCTCTACCCACCCTCATGGGACATATGGGTTCTGGGAACTGAATTGGGTCCTCTGCGAGAGCAGCAAGGGACCTTAACCATTAAGCCTTGTCTCCAGCCCCTCTGTTTGCTTTCTTTGGAGGCACGCAGGACCCACCACCGTTGGAATAACCTCCCTCTCTCCCAGCAGAAGTCAGAGTCATCCACTGTTCTTTCACGTCATTCTTTACTCCAACTTTCTTGTTGGACAGGAGAGACGGCTCTGTAGGGAAAGCATTTACTGTTCAAGCATGAAGACCAGAGTTTTGATCCCTGGAGCCCGTGGTAAGCTGGGTGGACTGAAGCTACAATGTCAGTGTTTCTAGAATGAGATGAGATGAGGTGGGGGTGCGGGGGCGGGTGGGGGGGTGGGAGGTTGCGGGCAAAGATGGGATAATCTCTGGAATCTTGCAGGCCAACTAGCCTGGAGTACACTCTACAATTTCAAACAACAAAGAGACCCTTTCTCAAACAAGGTGAGAGAAGACCAATATGGAAGCTGTCTTCTGATCTCCACCCCAGCGCTCTCTCTCGCTCTCTCTCGCTCTCTCTCTCTCTCTCTCTCTCTCTCTCTCTCTCTCTCTCTCTCACACACACACACACACACACACACACACACACACACACACAACGGGGGGGGGGGGGGGCGCAGACAGACAGAAAGAACGAAAGTTCCAATGTTATTATCCATTAAATCTTCAGTTGGCTAACTTTGCATTTCCCAGTAACCATGTGTCTCATATAAAGAGATAAGGGACCAATATAAAAGTAAATAATCCTGTGTCATTTCTAAACAGGTCACGACATATGTATTGAAGGAATGGCTTAGAAGATGACTACCTGATATGTCCAATAGTTATCCAGAGACTTTGGTTTCAACTATTTTAGATACTACATTTTTAATTGAGATAAAATCAACTCGTTCCAAGGAGTTTACAAGAGCTAGAAATTACAGAGCAGTAAAACAACCCCTCCTCTGAAATCATTCATGTTTGTAACTGATCCCCTCTTCATGGATAAACTGCACAGAAGAAACTCCTTGATCCTTCCCGGTCTCATCTTGCTTGTGTGGCATCTCCCCACTGGAATCCTTACCCAGCCCTGCTGCCATGTGTTTCTAATATGGAGCTGCAACGGGGAAAAGTTGTAATTACCAAATCTCTTCCTTTTAGCTATTGAAATAAGGTGACTTAGAGAAATGCAAGACACTACAAACAAAGAGAACTTCCAGAAATACGTCGGGGTAAGTATGCTTTCTTGTGGCGAAATCCCTGGGCTCAAATTCAAAACGACTGGATGATTCAGAGCCTGTCAGTGGTTTTTGTCTGTGTTCTTGGACCATTACCTAAAACAGGAGGAAAATCGGCTATCACCTACAACATGCCTGGTCAACAGAATGGACCCGTTTCAAACCCAAGCGCTCACATGCTGTTGCTGGTATTGACTGAATTCCTCAGTGACTCATTCTCCAAGCTGTATCTCTTCCAGGTTGATAATTCTCCCCACACTTAGATGGCTGCACTTCTGCATTTAGGTCAATATGTGGGAGGGCAAATTGCCTTACAAATCAACCAGATTAGATAATTAAAACTTTCAGGTACACGTTACTTTTAGCACTGTAGGTATTGTGGGCAGATATTTAAATGGAATTATGGCCCAAATGAGAAAGCATTTGGGATATGGAACCCATTTCTGAATTAGTTTAGCCAGGACTAAAAATCCTGAGTATTGAACAGGGAATTCATAAACAGGATGAAGTTACAAAAGAGGTCTGGGAATTCAATCTTGCCAATAACACATGCGCGTGCACACACCACCACCACCACCACCACCATCACCCCACACATACCTCTTGGAACCTTGAACAGAGGGCAAAAGGTGTTGATATGATGTGACCAAGAAGAAATGGAAGGCAGGTTTGTTGCCAACAGCATTCCTTCCCAAGTCTGCAATTTAGTTTCAGCTTATTACATAAAGCTTAGCTCAAAACCAGTATGCTGAATGCTAGTGATTTCTCCTCTTGGGTAGGAAGTAAAACATAGGTGACTGAAAAGCTGAGATGATCAATCATGAATTTTCATTCCGTTCCTTTATGGTAAAGGGGGTTGAAAGAGATCACCTATTAGCTAGACTCGTTGCCCCTCACCAGAATGGCAAGAGCAGAACGTTACACAGCCCAGCGGTAGAATGGGTGCAGCCATGTGTTTTCATTGCAGAAGAGTCATTTCCACATTTCCTAGCTCTGCTCTGTAACATCTGGGTTCCTGAGTTGTGGTGCCCTCAAAACCACCAGCATAAATGCAATCCTCCTGTGGGTATTTAAACCAGTCCCCTAAACAAGCACTGCCTGCCTCCAGGTGCTGCTGCCCAGATACAAGTAGGACAAGGGCAGAGGCTGAGCACAGGGCAGCCATCTTGCAAACTTGCTTTAAAATTGAGTTCCTAATTCTTAACTGCTATAAAATACTAAAGAATTTACCAGTATCGGGAACTCTGATGTAAATTTTTAAATGACCCACCAGGTGTTTCAGATTGCCAGCTGTTTGCGAGCCAAAGCCATTCTCATTTAGTGCCTCTTGTGATTACACAAAGTGTTTATAGTCCCACTTGCTAGTTGCGAAGGCAGAGAGGGTCAGAAGTAGGACACTGCTCCCAGTAACACCACTAAATGCCTCCACTGGCATCAGACCTAAGTAGCTTACTACAACATCTACCATAGCATTAGCAAATAGCTACCAAGTTTCACTGCCTCCAGCCCGTATCTACTAAGAGCTGGCTTCCTTAAGCTGTCTTCAGAAGTAAGTGTGTGTGTGTGTGTGTGTGTGTGTGTGTGTGTGTGTACACATATATTTTTTTAAGGTACCAACAAAGTTTCTCTTCTAATGGGTCTTCTTTACCGTCAGAACTTACTTCTCTCTCCAAGGTTGGGAGTTACTCATGTTCCTTACCTTCTGAGACATGTTCTCCTCCTTCAGAAGCCTTCTTGGCCCAGGTGCCTCCCCCAGGAAGTAGGTGCTGATGAGCTGATGGAGAAGAGAAACTGGATGTGCCCACCCAAGGTCTCACCCTTTCCCCAGACAAGGATCAATTTCCTTATCCCCAAGTCCATCCAACCACTTCTTGCCAAGTTCCATAAAGTTCTTGTATTAAAAGGCATTTGCTTACAACACATTTGTATTAACAGATTTGATACATACAAGATAATTCTCTCTATAGCCAAAGCCCAGACACCTGTGCCTGTTATTCTGCATTCTAATCATAGCTAACTGAATATTTTTCTTTCAACTCCTTCCAAATACTAAAAAGAATTGTAAAATCAAAAAAAATGCCTGTGATTTCTAAGCGGGAATAACCATAGCCAAAGGAATAATTTAAACAGCGAGAATCTCAGACATCATTAAGGGGAAACCTGATCATGGGCTTCATATAAAAGCTTGCCTCGGTAACTGCCATGTATTTTGGTGTGCATCAAATCTGGCTGGCAGTAATCAAAGCAAATTCTGGGAGAGACGTAGAAAGATGAAACCAGCGAGCTAAGACTGTGCAACACTGCATGTGTTTCCACTGTGGGAAGTGTGGGAAGAAATGAGGGGCTTCCGGGGTCCTGTGGGGTTTCCAAATGGCAGCCTTCTTAATCAGCTCCTGGAGAGCCTGTGATGCAATTTCATGGCCAGCTCCACCTGCTGGGGAGGCCGGTGGGGTGGGGGAAGGGCAGAGCCTGTGCTTTCAAGTGCCTCATGTGACTCTGTTGCAGGTTTTTTTTTTTTTCTCACTACTTTTTAAGTTCTCTAAATGTTGACAAGTACCAAGAACAAAACAAGGTGCCTGACCAGTGGTCCCTTCTCCAAGATCAAGGCTCAGTAAACTCTTCCAGGAAAGAGTTTAATAGTAGGAATCTGGGGGCCTTGTGGGCAAAAGCCTCCTTCAACATTACCAAGTCATCATAAAATTAGCAGTAGTCAATATAATTTGCATATAATTTTCACATAATAAAAGGCCTTCCTTTTCATAACATCCCTAATACCAAAAACCATTCTTAGCTCAGAACACCAGAACTCACTCCTCCATCAACAATAATGCATTAAATATTTAAAGTGATGAGGAGTTTGAATGTATTCGCCATAATGAATGATGAACCATCAAGTGATAGATATGGTCATTACTCAAAGCAGATCATTAGCTAATGTATACATATCAAAACTTTATAATGTACCTTGCACGTGCAATTATGACATTTAAACCACAAGAAAATAAAAAAGCAAAAATTCACCATTTTTAAATGTAGAGGGAGGACCTACTGGGTTAGTTTGGCAACTCAAATTATGGAATCATGATCATAACTCCTGACCTTTTCAGGGGGAGGCCTTTAAATGTGTCACTTTTCTTATATAAGACAATCATTTTGTCTATTTAAGGAAATTTAAAAAATAATCTATGAATATACTTCCCAACTTTCATAGTATTTTCAACTAAAGCATTTCCATCTTGAGGCTGAGTATTTTTAAATCAGCTAGTGTCTTCACACTGATGCTAAATAAAAGTGAAAAACCTTCTTTTCCCAATGGCTTGACTCATCCACCCAACAAACTGTGTGTAACATCTTGTCTCTTGTAAACAAGGAACCGGATGGGCTCTCAAGGACATTTTTCATGGTTGAAAAGGCTTGGGGTCTAGATTGGCAGTTAGAGCATTTGACTAGCATGTGTAAGGCCTCATATTCAACCCCAGTACTAGAGGGGGGAAATGGATAAGATATGCTAAGAGGGAAACAAAAGGGAGAGGGAGAGAAGGAGGGAAGGGGGAAGGGGGGGAGAAAGGAGCCAGAGAGAGTGAGAGAAGGGATTGGTGGAGAGAGAACACAGACTAGCTCCAGTCCAGAGTGTCTACTTCCATGTGTAGCAGCCTGAGGTAGGTCATCAGCAAGTCAGAGCAACAGTAAAGATCCAATCTGTGACCCTATTGAAGATCTTCACTCTGGAGTTCCTCAGGTTATTAAACGTGGCTAAATAAGGACCCGAACCTCAACAAGAATTCCAGAGTCCTGACTTGTACAAAGTGTAAGGATTTTGTCCTTAATTACGTCATCAGCCTTGGACGGCGTCCTAGCCTAAAAAGCGGGTGGGCCCTCTGTGCGTTCCTTCCCTCTCTTTCCTTCTGCTCCTTCCTTCTGTCTGGACCTCCTTCTTCTCTTTCCTCTCTCTCTCCCTCCCTCTCTCCCTCTCCCCCCCCCAATAAAGCTCTAAAAAGGTAACTATGGCTCGTGACTCTCCTCCAGCACTCTCCTCCGCCAGCATGGCTGCTGTGGGCAGCAGCCAGCCACAAGGAGCAGCGCTGTTTAACCAACATTGGTGCCAAGACCCGGGATAGACCACCAAGGACCTGCTGACTGCTGCCGCTTGCCACCTCCTCCCCCATCCAGCGAGACCACGGCGTCCCTTTCCTTCGCTGGACCCCCACACAGCTACCACTACTGATATCCCCATGATTCTTCACAGTGAGTCTGCTGTTCTTGCAGCTGTAGTCTGAGCTATATTCTTTGCAAAGGACACCCCGGGGGTTGTCCTCAGGCGCTACTGGCAACGGCAGGCACATTTTCGTTCCTGACGAGGGGGTCAATGCTGTCTCAGGTCTACCGGGTAGACAGACCCACTGCAGTGCAGCCACAGCCCTTCCCATCCCTTGATGAAGAGGATGGCGAACTTGAGCTGATTCTTAGATCTCTCTTCACTCCTCGGGGACGCCTGAGATTGGAGTCTGATCCTGGTTTGTTATTTTAATATTTTATTTTTCTCTCGGCTACAGCCATGAGACACCTACATTGGCGGATAGGGGCAGGCACAGCGTAAACTTGGCCACATAACAGTGTAAACCTGGCTGCATAATAGCATAAACCTGGCCACGTAACAGCATCACTTCTGCCAGCGAACGGGCAAATAAGAGTTACTTTATCTCCAAGCTTTCTGCTAAAGTTCTAAACCCTTCTCCTTCCCCACTTCTGTGTCTGCCACGTGCAACCTTTTCTGTCTGACTTCCCCCGGCAGTGGGTGGGCTCAAATGGGTGGGCTTGGGCAGTTTCTACGACTCGCCCTAACTCACCTTAACTCCACCCACTCATTCTCAAATTGCCTGTGTTTCTCACATGCATACAGACAGGGCCCTGATCTTTGCCTTGCCCCTAATTCCAAAAAAAAATAAATTCTCATGCACCACAAGCTTTTCTCTTCCCAGTCCCCTGTTCTAACTCACTGTTCAGCTAATGGTACAGGACTGCCACAGAACCGGAGTCCAGAGACCATCAAATAAGAAACTGTAACAGCTAAAAGTTTTTTTCTGTGTCACCAGCATCTTGTCAAACAAAATGTTCCCAGCCACAGCCAAGAGGGATACATGTCTCCAGAGCAAACGGATGACAGACAGCATCCCACAACACCTGTCTACCTCAGAAGACTCCCCTTCTCCATTCCCCCAGAGCCAACCGACATCCAAGAGTCAGGTGGAAGCAGTTTTTGAGAGGAACGACGCCCCTATTCCCATCTACCTGCTTTTTTATAGTAAGTGAAAGTCTAGAATGTAAGGATTTTGTCTTTAATTATGTCATCAGCCTTCGATGGTGTCCCAGCCTAAAAAGCAGGTGGGTCCTCTGTGTGCCCTCCCTCCCTCCTCCCTCCCTCCCTCCCTCTCTCTCTCTCTCTCTCTCTCTCTCCCTCTCTCTCCTCTCTCCCAATAAACCTCTAAGAAGGTAACCATGGCTGTGATTCTTTCAATCAGCACACTCCTCCGCCGGCATGGCCACCTCAGGTGTTGACCAGCCACAAGGAGCAGCGCCTCAGCATAACCAGCATAACCAACACAAAGTCCTTGACAAAGCTGAGTGTTGGAACTACCAGTATCTCCAGTACTCAGAAGGCTGAGAAGCAAAGAACTCCTTGAGCAAGAGGCTAGCCTGAGCTACATAGACAGAACCTACCTTCAAACAGTAAATAGAAAGAATTGCAGAGGACAAACTCCAAGTCTGCAGAACAGAGCTAATAAGCATTCTCAGTGGGATCCGAGCACTTGTCTGCCAGAAGAGAATGAGCACTGGGGTTAAGTGCATGCCTTCCTAAGGAATGCTTTTCCACTGGGCTGCTTCAAACATTCCTTCACCCACTAAGGAATGAAAACCCTGTTATCAGGCGCACTCAACCCTTGCCCATCTCCTCCCAGCCCTGCCCTCCTCCACACAAAAGTAACCCGCTTAATGGCATAGATATGCGAAGGGTGTGGTGAAGTTGGAAAACAGAGGAGCCCTGAGCCTGTCTCCACCCCACGCTGTGTAAACATCAGCCTGGAGGCAGCTTGGGAGTTATCGCCCATGAGGCCATGCACCTGCCTTTCATCTTCCCAGACACAGTCTTCACTTTTCAAAATAATCTCTGCAGTGCTGGCTCAGGTGGACCCTCTGTCAAAGACATAAAAACAACCATCAGTTGACATCTGAAAGCTACTGTGTTTCTCCTCAGTCAGCTGATTTGTGGACAGCTTGGTTTCTGGAACCCAGGGAAGCCCCTTGCCTGATAGAAAATGCCCACCAAGTTGTAAACCACCTTAGAATACAATTTCTCTGCACAAAAAGAACACAGTGAAACCTTGGCAGCAGTTTGTATGACTAATAAGCAAAGACTATTGCTGTAGACTGAAAACTATTTTTAAAAAAGCCCTTCAAATCCATGCCCCACCTGATACAGTTCCACTCAGATAGGACTAGCCAGTCAGGATCCTCAAGGCCCTGGCTGTTGGAAAGACACCCATGGGTAGGCTGGTGGGCCTCGTTATGATAAACAAATATGTGGTGGAGAAATGAGAGAGAAAGAGAAGCCAAATGGTTCATAGATACATTTTTGACTTACCAAAATAGGATAGATAATGGAATTATTTTCTCTGAATTTGTCAAATACAAATGGACTAGACATTGTTTAGGTATTTATTACTTGTATATATTGTATATAGTTATTGTACATTTGTATATAGTTTTTCTTATGTTAGTTAAAAGCTTTTTCCCTTTTTCTTTTTATTAAAATAGAAAAGGGGAAATATGGTGATATTTTATTTTGTGCTAAAATGTTATTTGTATGTTAATAAATAAAGTTTCCCGGGGGTCAGAGCTATTAGCAAGCCATAGAAAAGCTGGGCGGTGGTGGTGCATGCCTTTAATCCCAGCACTTGATAGGCAGAGCTAGGTAGATCTCTGTGTGTTCAGGGATACAGCCAGCATTGGAGACACACGCCTTTAATCTCAATACCAACCATAGAAGACCTGGAGGTCTGTACAGACAGTCAGTGATGAGGCGGTCATGTGGTTGAGTTTACAACCAATGAGAAGGCAGAACCAAAAGTCTTTATAAAGACTTTAACATAGGAAGTAGCTCTCTTTCGGAGAGGTAGGACCACCGCAGGAGGAAGGAGAAGGTTTTAGCTTTTAGCTCTGACCTCTTGGCTTTCTTCTTTGCATTGGTTCTGTGTTCCTTATTTAATAAGACAGTTGGTAACATATACAGCTTATACACTGTGAAAAGACTCAGAAAGGAAGAAATGAGGGCAGTGAGTGGTGGACAGATATTGGAGGTCTGCTTGCCACTCGGGGTCATGTTGATGTCTGGGCCAGGCTATTGCCAAGGCCATGTATGGGTCCCTGGTCCTATAGTAGCCAGAGTCTGTGTTGATGTCCATGACTCCTGTCGCCATCGAGTGTCATCCTGATTCCAGTGGTCTGGGCTGCCTCCTGGGGCCATGTTTGGGTCCAGGGACCACACTGCTGCACGCCAATCTGGGCAGCCTTTACTGCCATCTGGGGCCATGGTGACAACCAGACCCAGGCTGCTATGGAAGGCCATGTCTGGGTCCATGGCCCTATAGTAGCCAGGACCCAGTGTTGGATTGACATACATGGCTCCTGCTGCCACTGAGGGCCATGAGGATGCCCAGAGTCAGGTCAGCCACCTGAGTCCAGTTTGGTGTGTCCAAGGGACAGGATGCATGCAGGTTTGAGTGGCCTGTGCTGTTTCTCAATGTCATGATGTCCAGGTCTGTGGCGAGCCACAAGAATATATTATAGACATTCAGCTGTGTGCTAAAGCTATACTTTGACTGGCCAAGGGTCTGTCAAAAGGCAAGCCATTTATTATGAATATTTGGTGCTATCCAGCTTTTAGTATTTCAGCTGTCTTCTGCTATGAAATTCTTGTGTGTCCAAATATTCCCAGACCAATTGGCAAACAGTTCAGCTCCTCAGACCTCAGACCTGCTGAACTTCTAGGTAACTAACTCCCCCGCTGAGCCTGGGAGACAAGCTGGCTGGAGACACATAGCTTTGTTTCCTGTGCTAGTGAAGCTCAGACCATCCCCTTACTTTGAGGCCTAGTGGCTCTCCAGAGCAATTGACTGAGAACAAAAGAAGTTTTTACATATCAAAGTGGTAGGGAGGATGGACCAATATTCCTGAGGTGGCAGAGAATGTGAATGCATGGCTAGGAGAAGAAGGAACAGGTGTTTTCTGTACAGACAGACTGAACAGCATGACCAGGGAGAAGGGAAGAACACAGAGGTTTCACAGATGGTAAGGCAGAACTCTTGTAGAGTTCATCAGAGCCAGGAGTAGAGAGCAAGTAGAGATGGAGGGCGAAGAAACAGAGGAGAAAGATGAGGCTGGAAGCATAAGGGCTTAGTTGTTAGCAAGACTATGAGAGGGCAGTAAAAGAAAGGACAAAAAGGAACTGAGTGTCAGGACGGAACTGAAGCTATGTAGACAGGATTTCATCCTAGAGAAATAAAGTAGACGGACAAAGAGCTTGGTGTATCTAGATTTATTCCTGCCCTGAATGCCTGACAGAGCTGTAGCTATGTAGATAGAATTTTGTCTTAGAGGAATAAAGTTAACAGACATAAGAGCATAGTGTATAGACTTTTTCCCTCAGATATCCCACAATGGATGTAGCAGTTTCCCCAGACTCTGGGTAATCTATCCAGGTCAGAACAGCAGTTGAAGGCCATGTCAGGGTCTGTGGCCCTACTGCAGCCAGGGTCTGTGCTGATGATGTCTGAGGCTCTTGTTACCAGGAATGCTGTGCAGACACCCAAGATCGAGGACCATGTTGGCGTCTGAGGAACATATTGCTGCTGTGGCCTGTGCTGACCTGAGTGGCCTGCACTGCCACCTGGGGCAGTGATGACATCCAGACCCAGCTGCTGCCAAGGTACATGTCTGGGTACTGAGGCTGGGGTCTGTGATGAAGTCTGAGTCCCATATTGCCACCAAAGATCACATAGAAGTCAAGGGTTGGGGCTGCAACCTGAGGACTTGAAGGTATTCCGAAGACATGTAGCCACCAGAACCATCCCTGAGTGGCCATTGCTTCCACCCAAGGCCAGGATGTCGTCTGAGCCCAAGTTGCTACTGAGGGCCATGTCTGGGTCTGTGGTCCAGCTGCATCTAGGGTCTGTGTTGATGTCTGTGGCCCGTGTCACCTCAGGAGGCATTTGAAACCATGTGAGATGAAATCAGAGGGCCATGCTGAACTGTCCCACCCTTCCCTGGCCCAGGGAAAACTGGCCTTGCCTCTAGCTGGGCACTAGAGCAGGGGTGCTAGCCCCTGCACTCAGGAGAGATGGCTCCACCCCTCACCACAGCAAAGGTGAACCGCCTCTGAGGGCATGGAGGTAGGGGAGCTGAATCCACCCCCTTGCCTGAGGTGGGTAGCCCCAGTGACTTAGACTGACCAGCTCAGCTACCACCCAGGCCCACATGGCCCACCCTAGCATCTACCCCATCTAGGACCTGCTGGAACTCGTAAAGGGACTGGTCCTGTGGAACAATATCCAAAGAATCTCCAAGACTCATGGTGATACCAGGATATCCCAGAGGAGTTCCGGTGAGGATCCAGTGATGATGGTGTACCAGAAACCAGAGGCCCTGAACCAGACTCATTGCAATGAACATTTGCTAGTAAAGCTGATAGGATAAAAGGGTATACTGTGTGACACACCACAGCCCCTAATGCCACCACGACAAATGAAGTGTTAGAAAAGCAGGAAAGAAGGGGAAGCAAAGAGAGTTTTGTGGTTATTGTTCTGGTTTAGGTTTTTGTGTGTGTGTGTTTTGTTTGTTTGCTTTGTTTTGTTTTCTTTTGGGGTGAGGGGAGGATATGGGGGGACAAGGAGGTGAGTGGAATTGGGATATATGATGTGAAAGTCCCAAAGAATCAATTAAAAAACAAACTTTCAAACTGGGTAGCGGTGGCACATGCCTTTTAACCCAGCACCTGGGAGGCAGAGGCAGTTAGATCTCTGTGAGTTCGAGGCCAGCCTGGGCTACAGGGCAAGTTCCAGAGAACAAAGAGAAAGCCTGTCTTGAGGGGGAAAAAGCCTTTCAAAAAGTAACAACAGTAAAATACTGTTTTACTGAGAATCCTGTGACATAGGGATCTCAAAATAACATACAGATACATGCAAGTGTTTTAAATAATTTACTTAGCTTTATTTTATGTGCATATGGTGTGAAGGTGTCAGGTCCCCTGGAACTGGAGTTACAGACAGTTATGAGCTGCCATGTGGGTGCTGGGAATTGAACCCAGGCCCTCTGGAAGAGCAGCCAATGCTCTTAACTGCTGAACCATCTCTCCAGCCCCATGCAATTGTTTCTTAATTACAACAATTTTGCAGATGGAAGCTGAACAGTGAGGTTGTAAGTAGTGTTTCCAACATGGCTGCATGTTAGAATGACCAGGGAGCTTAAAAAAAAAAATCAAAATAAAAACACCTTACATGCCCCAGCTACACCTAAAATCAATTAACTCATTAACTCTCATCTGGGAGTAAGCCAGTGGGGTCCAGGCCTGTGTATTTTCTAAGGCTCTCCAGGTGATTTCAACACACAGCCAAGTCTGGGCTCCTCTTCATGGTAAAACTTGTTCCCTTACCTTTTAACTCAGTCTTGCAAATCTGTATAGATGGTCATCCTTTATTTCTCCCAATAACTTCTTTAAAAATCTGAGATCTGAACAGCTGCAGAGATTCACAAACACACATACACAAAATACATGCACACATTTTTATTTACTTAACTTAGGCCCTAATTATTAGTACATAAATCAGAAAAACTGAGTGCCTTGAAACTTGCATACCCTCTCCAAATATTTTTTTAAAAACCTGAATTCTAAAAAAGCACACATCAAATATATTTAAGTCATAATATACACACACACACATCCCCACACACAATTCAATCACCTTCAGGAACCATTACCCAGTAATATATTTAATAGGTAAGATCTTACTGTACAAAAAAAAGAAGAAAAAAAAACCCCACATCTGAAAAACCCCAAACAAACAAATAACCAGACTTTGATTAAGACACGTGCCCTTCCTGTGAGCACTTACAGTCGGCATGGTTTGTTACAGCACTTTGAGGTAGCATGTTCTGTAAAGAAACACAAGTCACAGAGACACAGAGTACGGCATCAGCCTCGGCCTTCACACAGGAAGATGGGCTTGTCTGTATTCATTGCTAACGTCACCCGGACATGCCTGGCTAGTCATCCGCCCACCTGCATGCTGCCCAGCAGCATTCTGATGCATCTTCCTCCTGTCTGCAAGGCCAGCCTCCTTTGCCATTTGTCCCTACAGGCTGGAGAAAAGCCCAGTAGCAGGGGCACTGGGCATCATGGCATCCTTCTTGTGTTTGACAACTACATTCACTAAGACAGACTCTTCTTTTTAAGGCTACAAAGAGGTTCATATTGTCTCCATGATTCTGACCTAAAAAGGTGCCTCCTCCCTCTTCCCCTTGGATACAATATTTATGGAGAAGCAGTAAGCTCTCTGGGATTTTCTGGAAGGATGATGAGCAGAGACAATTTAAAAAATATCCACACACCAAAACAATAAAACACCAGCACAAGATCAAAACCAAGGACAGGTTTCTTTTTGCAAGCTCATTTTTTTTGGGGGGGAGGAAAGGTTGTTTTTTTTTTTTGTTTGTTTTAGACAGGGTTTCTCTGCATAGCCCTGGCTGTCCTGGAACTATGTAGACGAGGCTGTGCTAGAAGTCAAGAGATCCACCTGCCTCTGGGAATTGGAGTAAAGGCATGCGTCACCACGCCCAGCTCCCTTTTGCAAGTTAAAATGACAGAAGTTTACAGTTTGGGAAGTGGCTTGCTTCTTTCAAAGAAAAGTCAGTTCAGCTCTGCATTTTAAATACAAATACACAGTCAAGACAGGATAAGGATTAAAGCTGCAGAAGGTCCACCAACTTCAGATCTGGGTGCAAGTCACAGGGTTTGTTTTTTGTTTTTTGTTTTTTGCTCAATGGTTACAGATCAAAAAGATTTCAAAAGCCCTTTTGTCCCAACATGGTTCCCTCTTTGAAAGGTGAACCCTCAAAAGAAATCAATATACAAGTCAATAAAAAGAGTACATGTCCAGGCAAGAAGGGCATGTGCCGGGCCTGAGTTGCCACTTAAAACGTATCTGGCGTCAGATAAAACCCTCACAGGCTGTCCAGAAAGGAGCCCCCAGGCATCACTCAACAGGCCAGCCACTGGTGTCGACTGCACAATAAGCATTAGACTTCAAGTATCAAGGCGCTACAGCAGCCGCGTGGAAGCTCTCCCCGCACCCCGCTCCACAAAGAGGAAAGCCCTGCTGATTGGCTTATCGATGCGAAGGACGAGAGAGCTGCTCTCCAAACTCAGCCGCCTCAGGAAGACAAAGGGTTCTTAATGTGGGCGGCGGCGCAATGCCAGGGTGCACGAGCTGGCACGCGGGCGATTGCTTTGAGTTCTTCTCTCTCCCTTTTGTATCAAACAGGAAAACGGTTCCGTTGGGTTAACAGTGTCATCTTAAAATGCCATAAATTAAATAAGTTAGTTCACATTTTTTTTTTCTTTCCCAGCACTTAAAGTACAGTCAGTCTCTAGCGCGCTTTCGAAGCCTGCTGTAACAGCTCGAGGTCTCTTCTGTGGACACTGGTCCTGGAGCACCCATAGTCTTCCATCTGCAAAGGGAGGTACTGCTCGAGCACCCCGAGGCCCTGCTCAGCAGGACTGGTGAACAGCTTAGTCCATGATGGTTTAAACTTTCCGCTGAATCCCAAAAATACAACACTGCCTATAAAAAGAAAGAGAGAAAAGTTGAAGTGTAGAGCTACCGGTTCCAGCAAGATAATGAGGGAGTTGAGTCAGAGCTGAGTAAAACAAAGACACACACACACACAGACACACAGACACACACACACACACACACACACACACATATGTATTGATAAAACACCTGCACTTCTTTACATCAGCAACAAATTCTTGCCACCCAAATGACAGACCACATCCCAACACACTTCCTCTGACACAGTCCTTTATGAAGAAATTATTTCAATGACGCTCAGTCTGGGGAGAGCTCATGAAAACAGGCTAGCACATAAACAGCACCATAAAAGTATCTTCACTGCCACATGCATCATAAGAACATCATAGGATACTGCAAATACAAACCTTTGCTATAAAGATGTGCTGGTTTGACCAATCCCAGAAGTACTAATGAATCAGAGATATTCATCTGCTTTAGTTCTCCTCTTGTGCTCAACAGAACGATTGACCTGTGGGTCAAAGTCAGAAAATCAGAACCGATGGCAGCCACTCAGCATGGATTTACTGAGACTCCGTCTGGACTGAGAGCAGTAGAGGAGTATTAGATAAAAGCAAATTTAGAAAGGAGAACAGTCCAGCCGCTTTTCATCCCCGATGACACAAGTCCCAACTCCCGCTGCAAAGGGAACTTCTCATGTTCTTAGGAGGGGATAGTAACACAGGGAAACAGAAAGGTGTGTCTTTCCAGGATTGGTCGATTCAGAGAGGGTGATTTGGGTTTCTCTCAGGTGCTCTAATACGCTGTGTGTCATTACCTCTTTATTACGAATGGGTAAACAACCTTAAAACGGAAAGGTAAGAAATGGAAAGGTAAGAGTTGGAGTGCAGATCGCTGGTGCAGTCACTCGCCAGTGCTACAAATAACAGCAAGAAACAAGTACAGACACAAGCTGTTCTCGATGGTTTGAAGGAGTGGTTTTGTTTGCTTGTTTTAACCGCCATCTTTAGGGCTGCTGAGGTGGATCAGCAGTCAAGAGCAGTTGCTGTTCCACCAGAGGACTGGGGTATGAGTCCCAGCACCTACGTGAACGCGCACAACCACCCGAAGCTCCGGTTCTAACAGATCTGATGCCCTCTTCTGGTCTCTGCAGGCACCAGGCACACACATACACATAAAATAGTAAAAATTTAAAAAAAAAAAAAAATTGTCATCTTCAACAGTACTCAGAGCTGTTTGTGGATCCCTGTTTTTCCTCCTGGTATAGCTGCTATGGCTTCGTAGTTTATTTTGTATCTGACCAACAAGCTCTTTGAATTTCTTAAAATAAAAAAAAGCTTACTGTAGTGGACTACAATACCAGCTGCCAAGCACAACAGGAAAGTACGCTGTTTGCTCCCATGTACAGAAAGTATGCTACTCATATAATTTAATTTAGTTAGGGGCGTCTTGTAATATTAATTTCCATTCAGAAAAAGAATCCCTCCTTTAAACTCTGGCTGTAACTCCTTTCGCAATGCAGATATTTTCTTAATTTGGGCTTCGACAAGTGCTTAAGACTGAACTATGGTGTAGGCTCTTGGTTGTATTCTTCCTAAAGCAGTGATGACTGGATTCAGCATTACTGCAGAGGACTGGCCACAGAAGTCCTGCACATCTGAACTTCAACAGGATGGAATTATCAGGCCAGTCTGGAGAGATCCTTACCAGACAGACAGACGCACGCACGCACGCACGCACACACGCACGCACTCACGCACGCAGTCCACCAACAAGCTCTCAAAAAGTCACTGTCAGTTGCACAATAACTTCATTCTGAAGCCCTGGCTAGCTGGATCTTGCTAAGTAGACCAGGCTGACATCAACCTTATGGTGATCTTCCCGTCTCTGCTTCTAGAATGCAAGATTACCACTACTCCTGGCCCTTGCCCTATAACTTCTCGACACTGTATTAAAATGTAACATACACACGTAGCAATCCTAGGGTCCAATGCATAAGCTTCTGCAAACTAAATACAGTAATATAACCAACAGCCAGCTGGAGAAATAGCTCAGCCTAAAAGTCTCTCCTTAGGTGGTGGTTTTTAAATCTTCAGTGTGTAGGGTACTTGCAAATCTATGTTTTTTTATTTGGTGAGACTTACGCCTGGGTTGTTTGAGGAAAAGTAAGTACATGGGTTTTTAAACACTGAGAAAAGCCTTGAAATCCTGAAACCTCAGAAAACAATCCTCTAAAATTATCCTGAACAATAAGATAGCTCTATAGCTGATCCTCTTCTCCACAGGTTCTGCATACATTATTTCAATAAGACATTCATCAAAGTTACTTGGGAAAAAGCGCCACCCAGATGGCAGTGGGTACAGGTACTTGTTGTGTAAGCCTGATAACCTGAGTTCGATTCCCAGAACCCACACAGTGGAAAGACGAAGAACTGCAAGACATTCGCTGATCTCTGTATGTACACCTTAGCATGTGTGGGCACCTTGGCATGCGTGGGCCTACATTCCTGTCACATAAAAAGGAAACATAATGAAGGGTTGTGGGGCAAACCTACATGTGTACTGGATACAAACACACTTCTTCCCGTCACTGTTCCCTAACCAATACAACAGAACAAGTATTTACATGGCGTTTACATGGGTCCACCATTATTCAGAGGTTAAAGTGTACAGAAGGACTATGAAGGTCATATGCAAATACTACACCATCTTAAATAAGAGAACAGGCATAAGAAGATTTTTATATTTGCAGCGGGAACTAAAACCAAACTTCTCTGGCTACTGAGGGAAGACTACCTCCTCCACACACATCACCCCCCACCCGCAAACAGCATGAACATATGCACACAAATGTTATGCCAAAATATCCTAAAGACTTTATGGGACTTATTGGGAGCCAGTTCTGCAGGCTACCACAACATATATCATCAGATCAATGGAAATGACTGGAAAGTCAGGTTAGCCTCACTCCACAGGAAACTTATGTTCTTTCTATAAATGGCTGCACTTAAAGTCTACCACAGAGCAGTGAGAATATTCGATTCATCTCCTTGTCCTCACACACAGTCTGGTCAATCCAGAAAAAAAAAAATTTCTCCAGTGCCTCTTTTTTTCAGAGATAAACAACAACAACAAAAGCCAGACCCTGCTCTTAAAAGAGAGCTGGGACCCACAACCTCTTAAAAATTAAGTTACTCTTTTCCAGATACCACGTGACCTGAGCAACGACTTCCTGAATCCCAGTCACTGTACAAAGCCATGTGAGAGTCCATCAATGGGACCAATGGCCACTGAAGAAAAAAATATCCCACAGAGCCTGAAATGCTCATGGAGTGAACAGAGCTCAGAAGTAGGCATCGTAACGAGAAGTCATATCTTAAGACAGCTTTTCTCTGGTGCAGGAATAGCTTGACCTACCTTGGAGGGATGCTAGCCTTTAAATACTCTTCCATGTGGCTGACATCTGCAGGAAGGAACATCTTCTTTTCCGTCAACCGGAAGGGAACACTGCAGGCATCCACAACAAGGAGGAGAACACCCGCACTCCGGAAGGTAAAGTCTGTGCCATTGACCTGAGAATGCAAAAATATCTCATGCTGTCATCTCATTTCAGAAAATCCCTAGGATGCTTGAATTTTCTCTAGCTCCTTCTAAGCCCAGGATTCAAAATACATTATGTTTGGTCTACTGTTTCCCTGAAATGTCTAAAATTCTACCCATATTCCTCCAGATTTTAGCTTCTTCTACTGTAGGTCATAATCTCCATGTAGAGTCCCATGATTGGAAGGTTTCTGGATGCACAAAAACCAAAAATCCATTAAAATATAAAACACAAAATGCATCTGGGGTATTTCTATCTGTGTTCAGTCATGTAGCATCCTGTGTTCTGAACACACAACATGTATACTTTATTTTACACTGTGTGTGCTCTCACTTACATAGTCCCAGCAAATGCTGTTTCAAACACCTTAGTTGAGTCAAGGACACTGCATCCTATCACCTGCAGTATGTAAAATGCACAAAGTTTTCTGCTCAGGTAGAAAAAATAAACAAAAGTCTTCAATATTTCCTGCCATCATTCCTGTGTATAAGCATCAACTTGCTATATCTTTGGATTGGACTGTGTTAGAATGTTTGATTTTAAAACTTTGTTTGAGGTGCTGACTTGTGTCTCATTAAGAAAACTTTTCAAATCATCAAATAAAATTTGGCCTGGGATTAGGACAGAATTCCCAACAGTTTCTAAAATGTCCCTAAAGATCCTTTTGCCATTTTGTACTATGTATGCATGTGAGATGGCATTCTCAGCATTGATGACTATAACATCAAAATATGGATAAACTCCAAAAAACACTGAAGATGTTCTATATCTAAAAGTATCAGAAATGCAGCCAAAATTTCATTCTTTTTGTGAAAATGAACAAATCCACCCATCTCACTATTCAAATTCACTTTAATCTTTGACAATAGTTAGTAAGATTATGTGCAGATCAAAGAATTGTTTTGAAATACATTTCTTTTAGTGTTTGATTTGTTTTGTTATATGCCCAAGTTTTTACAAAAAATTCCTTTGCAAAAAGAAGGCTATGAATGGGAAAAGGTTAGGATGTCCTGCTAGAATCTGCCCTGGGGAATCATTGCTGCCCTGGGGAATCATCGCTGGCCACATAACATACTCTAAGCAAGATGGGGCAGGCCCCATTCAGCCTCACAGGTGACGGGTCTGGAAGTCAGAGCTCAGGTGTCCAGGACACAACCCTTCAGCATCTAGGTCTGGAATACCAAAGCTGCCGAGTGCCTCCTTTCTCCTCCAAATACAGCTCTCCTCCTCTGACATCAAAATAGCAAAGTGGGACTTTTACGAACACTTAAGCTGTGAGGTATTGAAGCAAAATAGAATGAGGGGACAGAGGAAACATGGGAAGAGAAAGGAGCCCTCATCCTGGAATCTGGCTGAGTCAAGACACTGTAAGACAACTGATGAATCAAAACTGCCCACTAAGGTAGAACATGTCTTCCTAAAGATACCTTTAAGAAGTGAAGCCACGTAGGGTCAGAATGTGAGTGACTGTGAGCTGTACCATGTTAGCATCCTACCAACCCTAAACCCCAAAAACACATCTCACAAAACTCCCTTACAGGTTCATTTACAGAAAGAATAAGAATGCCAACTTGTATGTTTCCTTCCATTTTTATGTTTAATCTTTGAACACTGCTGCAGATGAAGTTTCATGAGCAATATAAGTTAGAAAGCCTCAAAGCTGAAAAACAATAAAGCCCAGCTCTCCTCAGAAGCCTACAAGTCTTGGAGTGTGTGCCTTCTTTTCAGTTTGTTCCTCCGCCCTCCACTGCGCACACACCCTCGCTCTCCTGCCTGTGCTCAGCTTACATTTAAGGCACAGAATCTCCCCTGCCTCTGAGGTAGTTTAAATGAGAATGGCCTGGATGCTTGCCCCCCATTTGGCAGAATTCTTTGGTGAGGATTAGGAGACAGGATCTTGTTGAAGGAGGTGTGTCACTGGGGGTTGGGCTTGAGCCCATGCCATTACCAGTTAGCTCGCTCTCATGCTCTCTCTCTCTCTCTCTCTCTTTCTCCCTCTCTCCCTCCCTCTCTCTGCCTTTTGGCTACTGTTTTACAATGTCAGCTCTCAGCTACCTCTCCAGTGCCATGCCTGCCTACCTGCTGCCATGTTCTGGGCCATGATAGTCACATGGTCATGGACTCACCCTCTGAAACTGTTAAGTCTCAATAAACTCTTCTATAAGTTGCTTTGGTCATGGTCTCTTCACAGCCACAAAAACTAACTCAAACATTCTACTTAATAAATTCATTAATTTTGGCTTCTTGTCCTATAATTATTTTGTATGGCAGTCAAAGATCCAGATTTGCTGAGAGACGGTCCCTAAGGCCTCCGGTGGCAATACTGACCTTCCTCTCCCTACTGTTGACAATGTCACGACACTTTCACAAAAACCTTCCCTACATCACGCTCTGTGATCTTGTCAAGAAAGAGAAATGCCAAGCAGGACATGAAGGCACATGCCTGTAATCTCAACACTCAGGATGTTGAGGGAGAGAATCATAAGTGACAGGCCAGCCTGGGCTACTTATAAAAATCTTAGCTCAAAAGAGAGAAAGAGAGAGAGATATATAATGAAATAAAATCTAAAATAACAAGAGGAAAGCCAGGGTTCTGGAATTATTAAATATTAATCTCTCAATGAAAAAATAGAAAACGAAACAAAAAACTCCACACTAAGCAGCCATTGCCTCTGTCTGTTAAGAGTAAATCATGCCACACTGACAGTTCACAAGAGCTCGACAGGTTCTCTGTGCTATGCCTGTCCTTCCTGAAAAATTATTTCTAACCCATGACTTAGCTCCTGAGAACTCAAAACTATTTGTTTAGCTATGTTTAAGTCTCTCTAATTCAGGAAATAGTTCTGCATATTCCTGACATAATCTTTTCTCTTTTAATTACATTTTATTTATGTGTGGGGGGGTGTGTACTATGGGGTGAGTGTTAAAGGTCAGAGAACAATTTACATGAGTCAATTTATTTCTTCTACTATGTGGGGTCCCAGGGACTGAACTCAGGTAGTTAGGCTTCATGGCAATTGTATTAAGCCACTGAGCCATCTTGTCTACCCACTGTAAATCTTACATGCAAAAAAAAGGGACACGATCCACTCTTCACTAATACCAGAATATTTAAATTTTATGTAACATAAGAAATTCCATAATGATTCTCAGAAACTCAAATTGTGCTTGCAAAAGGCACCACCCCCTGTAAAAACAACCCCACAGAGGGGGAATGCAGCTTTCAGAAGCGGCTACCATCATGCTGAGGCCTCGGAAGTGGGTCATGATGTGAAAGTTCTGGGGATAAATGTGCCAACTGTTGGTGAGAAACACTGGGAATCAGAGCTCAGTGGGGGTGACAGCAGCCCAAGATGAATATACATCATATAACCGGCATAAGAGCAGGTAAGATGGCAAATTTCATGTTATGTGTGTGTCTCTTATTGCCTTAGAAAAACAGGGCAGGTGTAAACCTAATTTTGTCCCCACACACTTGGCTTTGTGATGATCTTAACTCATCACTTTAGCAAAATGAATTCCTGCAGAGACCACAGGAGACTGTGAGAGGGATGCTGGACACCTACTAGCAAAAAACTCCTTACAGAGAGCCCCAGACCACCCTGACTTCAGACAGACTGCACTTGAGTCCTAGTTCCTAACTGGGCCATCAGCCCAAATTCTAGTGCTGACCCTGTGACTCGCATCTGCTCCACTGATGCCCTCAGAAGAGATGACACCCTGTCTCTTTGTTTTCTTCACTACTGTCCTTAAAAGAGACGTGGCCTTCAAAGAAAAGGCCAAAGGAATTTAGAAGCCATCATTTCCCATATCTTAAACAACCTGGGAGTTTATTTTAATTCACAAAACAAGATTAAACATGGGTTTCTCCATATTTAATGAGCATGAGAATTAATCTAACTAAAGATGCCTTTCCTGTGTAATGGTGAATGAAGAGTAATCTAAACAAATTTTTAACATTGGCCTAAGACAGTGGTTCTCAGTCTTCCTAACGCTGCGACCCTTTAATACAGTTCCTCATGTTGTGGTGACCTCCAACCATAAAATTATTTTGTTGCTTCTTCATAACTGTAATTTTGCTGCTGTTATGAATTATAATATAAATATCTGATATGTGACCCCAAAAGGGTCACTACCCACAGTTTGACAACCACTGGCCTAAGAGTAATCAATAAATAATCCGCTTGAAAAAATAACTTTAAAACACAACCGTTTCAGAGGCATTTACACCTCAGCTGCATTCCTGCCAGCAGTAAATCAAATGGGATGACAAACCCATGACTGGTCCTAGAAATAATGGGTATCACACTGGGACTAAAGATCAAAGCAAGAAGCCACAGCAGTTCAGACATGTGGTGGTCTGCAGTTGGCCAAGAAGTGATGCTGTGGGTCGTTATCTGTGCTCCTAAAATTCATAGTCTGAGATTCTGATCCCCAAAGTGATGGTATTAGGAGGCAGAGTCTTTGAGGGATGAGGGGGAAGCCCTTGTGAATGAGGCTTAGGAGCCAAGCTGGAGAGACAGGCACAGAGAGGAGGTGCTACCTATGAGCCAGGAAACTGGCCCTCCCCACAGTACTTTACTACTGCCTCCATCTTGGACTTCCCAGCTGTAAAACTGTGAGCAGTAAGTTCTGTTGCTTCTAAGCTACTCAGTCTATGGCATTTTGTTACAGCAGCCCCTAGAGACTGAGGCAACACCAGACTGTACTTACAGAAATAACAGACGGCTCTCCACGCTGAGTTTCTGCTTTACCGGGTGACTGGAATCGTACAGGGAGGTAGCTCTTGTGAGGGTCACTGCTGAACACCATCTAGACAAGAACACATTGCATCTTTGAAGGCAACTGTATCCACATCCCACAGGTCCCTCAAAACACAATTATCATCCCAAGTAGCTATTTCTTTATCTGAACTTTTATACCCACTTCATGACCTGTAATTCTATCTCATACATGTAGTACAGGAAGTGTATGCTTCTGGGTTTCTGGAATAATCAGTTTCAAAGAAGTGTAATCTTGTTAATGAAATCAACAGGGGCTGGGGGTCTAGCTCAGTGGTACATCACATGCTTAGCATGCATTCCCACACACAATCGAGTCAATAAAATTAACTCAGTAATATGTGCTAAATGTAAATCTTTGTAAACATTTCATGAAAAAACAGGCACACATCTTTTTCAAAATGATTTCTTTTTTATTTTTATGTATTTAAGTTAGTGTGTGTGTGTTTGTGTGAGTATGCATGTGTGTACAGGTGTCCAAGCAGGCTCAGAGTGGGCATCAGATCCCCTGGAGCTGGAGTTACAGATCGACGTGAACTGAGCCACCCTGTATCAGTACTAGGAACCAAACTCCTGTCTTCTGCAAGAGCAGCAAGTGCTCTTAACAGCTGAGCCATCTCTCTGGCCCTGGGACACATCTTTTTCAAAGATCTTTTTCAGATTATCCTGAACTGGGGTTCATCAATCTAGGACCAATGAAAGTCTCTAACATAAGGACGGCTATACTTTTTACCAACTTCTAGTGTCCTGAACAGGGCCAGGTCTCAGCCCCTCTCCACTGTCTGCAAAGTGCTAGTGTCCATAAACAGAGCTTACATTACATTCAGGGCCCCATTTCCCTCTGTCCTGTCGCCCCAGGGAGTCAGGGCAGCTCTCCACTTCCCACAGGCACCTACTTCCCATTCTTCCCTGACTCTGCTTTCTCTGATGCTGTCCACTCCACCTTCTCCTTTCCCTTTCACTGCTCCACTTTACTCTCGGTCCCTAAAGTCCACCTCCCCTGACGAATGTGCCTCATTTCCAATCCCCAGGCATGAACAGCATACAGTCCTCATAAATCACCATCAACAATTTCACACAAGAATCATCATCGTTATACCAAGCAACATTTGGAAGCTGAGTATTGCTTTTGAGCCTTAGTTTAGGGCAGAGCTGAGTGAATCTAATTATTTCTAATACACATGTGTTTGGCTCTACAACACAATACAAACACTCCTCAAATTTCCAAGGAACCACGATGCTCCCAAACACTTGAAACGCTTTGCAGCTGCACAACCAAACAGCAGTGCTGTTTCTTCCTTCCTTTTTAATTTGTGAGATGGATTTTCTCTACTGTAGACCAGGCTGGCCTCAAACTTGAAATCGTCTTGACTCAAGTACTCAAGATTTGAGGCATATATCACCACACCTGGCATCAATATTTTTAAATGAATTCTTCCAGATGTATATGGCATAGCAACTAAGAATGCTAAAGGTAGGAGAGGAAGACTGGGACACCAGTGATGATCAAGGCATTTTGAAAAGTTATCAGGTTTATTTAGTAATGAAGGACATTCTGAACACTGAGCTAGAGCACTCAATGTCTTCCCCCATATTCATTAAAAGTGAAAATATTGCATGGGACTTGGAATCTCAGTGGTAGAGTATTTATTCTGGTTGAGTATATGTATTTAGAATATTCTAGGCCCTACATTTCGGAAAAATATGGAAAAGAAAAAATTTACATGAGCCAGGCAAGAACCCCTATCTAAAAACATATACCCACATGCAAGTACTCTTCATGCACATGGAGTCTGGGGTTTGTGGCTGGCTTTCTGTTTTACTTGAATGGGAAAGCAGAGATCGTTAACGAATGTGAGTGAGGTGGTGATAGTGAATTGCCACTAAAAAACTGCTAACTGGGTGTGGTGGCTTAGGCAGAAGGACCTACATTTCACAGTCAGCTTGGGCTACAGAGACTCAGGCTCAAAAAACAAAACAAAGTAACAAGGTTAGAGGGTACAGAGTGGATGATGATGGAAGACAAGGGAAGGGGTACAGAGTGGATGATGGGGGGTACAAGGGAAGGGGTAGAGAGTGGATGATGTGTCCCTTGTCCCCCATCATCATCCACTCTGTAACCCTTCCCTTGTCCCCCACATCATCATTTTATACTACTAATAAAACAAAGAATTATGGGGCATGGTGGCATGCATCTCTAATTCTAGGACTCAAAAGGTAGTCAGCATGATCAGGAGTTCAAGGTCATTCTAAGCTATATAGTAAACTCAAGGCTATCCTTCAATTGATGAGACTATGTCTCAAAAAACATTAAACACGTACATACATAAATAAAACAACTTTATAACACTTTTAGACATATAAACCCAACAGTAATATTGGAACAAAATCCTAAACCTAGTAAACAATTTTACAATTCTTAATCAACATTAATTAACCTATCAAGAAAAAAGACACATTTGCTATAAATGGGGACTATTTTGCTTCTTATGAACAACACATTCTAGACTAGACCAAAATTCATGTATCAGCATGAATTAATAAAGTTGCACGCTCTATGTTTCAAAGCCAAGTGATCCTACTGCCAAGACAAGAAAATTCCCCTCCAGAGGCCCCCTCCTCTTCCCTGCTTACCTGGTGGGTGCCGCAGCCCTGACAGAGTCCCGTGAGCATGGCTGGCATGCGCTTGACCGCCGAAGGCTTTTTGTAATACTGTGGGTACGCTTTGGCCATGCAGTTACTGATGTCTTTGGAGTCTGTTGCTGCCTGAATTTTGACTCTTTCGCATCCCTGAGATGAACAGTAACTGTGACCATCTCTGTGGCTATGGGCTCTGAGATACAGAAACAATAACCTGTAAAATAAAAACCAAGCCAACTGATGTTAGTTCCGCTCAGAAGCACAAAATTTCTCAACTTGATTCATGGCCAAGGGAATATTTCTCCAATAAAGAAACTTTTCCTTAAAAGAAAAATAAATTGCAAAGCTGATAAAATGTCTCACTTCCTTCCTTATCCCCTAGTGTTGCCGGTTACTGCCTTAGGGAGCATTGTGATTATTTTGATTGAGTTGTCCTGAAAGACATGAAAGTTGATTGCTGGTTTAAATTAGTTCAAGGGGTTGTCTGAGAGGAAGGAATTTAGCTTGCTTCGAAAACTCCTTGAAAACTATATTTATATTGAGTTTAGAAATGGAACATTAATATCAACTATTCCTTTTGTTGTTGCTGCTCATAAACTGTTGTGAAAACAGGGATAATAGAGTAGTGACTGCGGCTTGTATAACTAAGGTCAAGATAATCAAAGCCTTGCGACGCCTTCCAAGAGCACATGGGTCTGGGGTCCATCCTTCTCAACTGGGCCAACACCAGGCTGAAGGACAGTTACGCCAGTTACAAATTATAGTCTCCCTACCAAGATGAAGGGGAAATCTGATGTCTAAGAAATGCTGCAGCATTATCTGAAAACTTAGTGTTTCCAAAACAATTGAAAGGTAAGCATACAATCAAAATAGATTGTACAAAATTCTCAAAGAATAAATAAAAACATTATAATAATTGTTTTTAAAAGGTAAGAGCCAACCATGGTGGTACATGCCTTTAACTCTAGCACTCGGGAGGCAGGACAGGTAGATGGATCTCTGTGAGTTCAAAGCCAGCCAGGTCTATACAGAGAGTTCCAGGCCAGCCAGAGTTTATAATGAGACCCTCTTACCCTCCAAAAAAGGTAAGAAAATTGGTGACTGTCCCAACATCTAATAATTTTAGTACAAATACTTAAAAAAATAACAGGGGCCTAAATGGGCAAGAGCCTTTTAGTATATAATTTAAATTGTCAAAATGAATAAAATTAAAAAGAAATAAATCTTCAAAAGCTGGACTTTTTTTTTTTTAAATAACCAAACCAGAAAATAATGTCCCATCTTTGACATGCATAATCACTAATTTGTGGCTACTGGAATGTACTTACAAATATGGTCATTCCTTTTATTTTCAACTTAGTTGAATTTTCAACAAAGAATGTGGAAATTCTGTCATCAATAAAATCCAGTTGGACTATTTGTATTTAATTAGAGATTGAAATTTGGAGACTCTCAAGCTTACCACACTGGCTGCTGGGAGTACTAGAGGGCAAATGAATTGCTTCGTAAACAGAGGTTAACCGGATAATTAACAAATGAGCTCCAACTTCCTTCCCCCAAGCAACTCTGCTCCCACTTCTTCCCACTGAACTTTTTGTCTTTCCCAAACATGCCATGCCAATGTTAGTCCATGCCTCCATGCATCTGTGTGCTGTTTCTTCTACCGGAGACTCCTCACCCAGCTGTTTGTATCTCCCCCAACTGCTCAAGAACTAGTTAGCTGGAACCTTGCAGGATGTCACTGTACTCTCGGCTAACCTGTTAGTTCCCCCCTAAGGCACATTAACTATACTGCTGTCAGACTTACGGCATTTAAGCTTTTCGCTCTCTAATAACTTGCTTCAGTGACTGAATTTCCTGCAGAGATGAAGCCTATCTCCACGAGTATCTGTATACCTAGCCAGTAGACGGTCAGCTTAAGGATGGAGTTGGAAGGAGCATGCTACTTGCTGGAGAGAAGAGGAGATCAAGCCTACCATAACCCCCAGGCTGAGAGCCTGTAACAGGACAAAAGCAGACAAAGCCACCAGGACCCCAGGAGAGCAGGATAGGAATTAAAAAGTGGAAAGACGCAGCCTAGAGAAAGTCGGAAGCAAATATGCCATGGTTACACAGTGAGGTTTAAAAACTCATGGTCAGCTTGAGAAATAACCTTAAGTTAGAAGGGGAAAATGGGTTTTCAGTGAAATATAAACAGTATCTTATACAAATAACTATTACAGAATTGTTGCGGAAGAACAAATTACTTTTGTTTTCAATTGGACCTACTGATGGCTCTTGACAATGATAATCTCTTCCCCTAAATTGCCTTAATAAATAAACAGCAAATATCTTGAGTCCTACTGCCAACTATAATTATGAGTCATCTGAGCTGTGCTCCTAACCCCTAATAGTGATGTGCACAAGTGCCCATGCCAGGTGCTCAGCTAAAGGGCCGTTACATCCCATCCCTTCTTAGTTATGCTAAGAGAAGCAGCAATTTCATCCTTAAAGAAAAAAAGCATTAGTTTTCAGTCACTGCTTCATGAATTACCCCGTGCCAGAGTCGAAATAGAATTTCCTCTCCGATGGCTTCCTCTGTAGCTCTTCCATCGACTGCGCAGGCTCATAGTCTTCAATTCTGGATAAAGAGCCATTCTGCCGCTGCAGAAAGCCGAAGGTGACCTGAAAGCTCGTGTTGGATGGGTAACAGAGGCCAACTCGGATCCAGTCATCCCTTAAAGGAAACACAGAAAAACAAAAAATTCACACTTAGGCTAATATCTTTCTGAATGCTGCAGCATATGGAACTTTAAAGCGTGATTTCTCTCTTTCTTTTGAGTCCTGAGCCTGATACACTCAATTAGTTCCCAAATATCTTGGATCAATACATATACAACAGAAATAAGATCTACCAAAAAAATATAAAAAACCAAAACTTGGTTTCAAGAGAAGTTGGAATTTATTTGTGAATTTAAGTTAGATAACATTCTTCAAACAGATGTTCAAGTTGGGTATGGGCACACAACGTGAAACCACCAATCTCCTGACAATGGATTTATCAGCTAATAAAATCATTTGAGAGAATATCTGGCCACAAATATATCTATCTTTTTTTTTGTTGTTTTGTTTTTCAAGACAGGGTTTCTCTGTGTAGCTTTGCGCCTTTCCTGGAACTCACTTGGTAGCCCAGGCTGGCCTTGAACTCACAGAGATCCGCCTGGCTCTGCCTCCCGAGTGCTGGGATTAAAGGCGTGCGCCACCACCGCCCGGCCTCTATCTATCTTTTAAAACGTAGTTAAGTGACTTTTCTAGTGGCACAGTTGAGAAAAATGAAGGCACATGTCCGTTGTCCATACCACCAAACTACTATGATGGTCTTCCTGAACATTCTTAGATATAAAATTATTTCTTTAAAAAAATTAAAATATTTTCTTTTTGGTATTTTATTTTGTGACATTTTTATTGTGACAAGATAAATACGCCCTAAAATTTACCATTTTAAACATTTTCAACTGTACAGTTCAGTTCATTAATTACATTCACAAGGTTCCACCGCCACTGTCCTCGCTATAACCTTTCTATATCATTCTAATAGATAGCGAGAATTTAACACTGTTCCAATGAGGTATAGTTAATAACAGCAGAGGGGGGTAGAAATCCTCAATGTTCATAATTATTTAAAGAGCTACAACCCATCCATAGTTCCAAAAAACCTGAGGCTGAAGGGCAAGGGGGCCATAATGTTGATCTCCCTTGCTTTAGTTAGGATTAAGGATTACCTCAATTTTCTTTTCAGTTTGTCTGTATTTTCCTTATTATGTTTAATAAGTGTAGTATTTAAAGTTTTAAAGTGTTATTTTCAGAAATAGTGCTATGACTTCTCTGTAATTACACTAAATTCAGAAAAAATTTTCATCTCTTCCTCTTGCCTCTGCCCATCATGTAATTTTTATGAACTTTAAGCTAATTAGGCAAGGAAAAAAATGACTTTATTTCAAGCTCATGTTGATTTTTGAAATTTCTAGGCTCACTCTTTTTTCCCTCTAAGAGTCTTACTTGTCCAGAATCGAATGAAAAGTTTACTTTGTCCTTTACAGAACCTGTCCATCATTTCACTGGAATATCTCACCTTGAACCCATGATCCAACTCCATATAACTTTCCAGAACACCGATTCTCTTTGGCACCCCTCCCCATCCTCTCTACTACTCTTTCCTCATTGGCTTCTTTGCAACTCCCTGGCAATCGGAGGCTGGGCCTGAAGAACTCTTTTACCAGGAACACAATGTGAACTCAGGACTGAAGGTGAGACTGAGCAGGGGGCTGCTGCAAGGATCTGGACAAAGATGTTGGGGGCCTAAATTCAACCATAAACCATGGAGGCTGGACTGGAAATATGTGAATGGCATTAAGGAGCCAGAAATGAGAGTTTGCTGGCCATGGGATGGAAAGGGAAGAAGGATCAGCGTAGGGAATGAATTGGGCACTGGGGCTTGGCAGTATCAGAAGGACACAGGTAAAGAGCAATGTTAGAGAAGAAAATGATGGTTCATTTGTAGCACCCACCAATCTCACACCAAGGGCATCCATCATCATGACCACTCAGCCTTGGAAGTGAGCTACTTATACCCAAACTCCCTGTCCTCTGTTTATCTCAACTGCTTATTAAGCAAAGCCAACAATTCAAGGCTTCATGACTAATAGGATAAACAAGCTAATCAATTTTCAGCTACAGGTTTGAGCAACTGCATGGAATCCCAAGAGTTTGGCCACAACACAATGTGGCTTCCACATAATCAGATTCAACTAACCAACTGCAAATTGAAAATATGTAGAAAAACAAACCAAATCAAACCACTATAATTGTTCTGAAAATATAAACTTTTCTCTTGCCATTGTTCCTTAAACAACATAGTGCAACAACTTCTTATAATGCTTTAACATTGAAAGCAATCTACAGATGATCAAAAAATACAGGAGATGTACACGTGTGGATTATGTGCAAATATCATGTCATTTTATACAAGATTGTGAACATCTATGGTGTTTAATATTTGCAAGATTTTCTAAAAAAAAAAAAAAAAAAAAAAAAAAAAAAAAAAAAAAAAAACAGCTCCCCAAAGACTACTGCTCGCCTTCCTTTCTAGTTTAAACTTCTATCCTTTCTCTGACATCCCCTATATTCCTATTCACCAAATCTACCATTCTGAGCAGAGCAGGCCCTTTCTCAACTCTGGGCTTCCGAGCAAGACTGACAAGTTATAGAATCTCACTACTTCTCTGTGTCCTGGCTCTGCTCCCCTAGGCAGAGTGCAGAATTAGTATCCCCATCCTGCGTCCACTAAAGAAGGCTTGAAAGATGCTGAGGAAGAGGAGGAAACAGACATCTGCTTACTTGATATTTTTCCCACCTCTCTAATGTGAGCTCATTCATCTTTATACCAACTGACATACATAATCAATAAATTAGTGAGAGATCGCGGCCTTGGATTAAATGTGACACTGTGAGGACAGACAACTGGTTAGTTGAGACACTGTGGTGAGACATTGTTAGGAAAATCTCTCTTACATTCTAAGAGTCGAAGAGATTGGATTTTTTTTTCCCCTCTAAAAGTAGTATTTATTTAAAGAGAGAAAAACAAAATAGGATGTTCATCCCTTGGGTCCCTTCCTTCCCCATTCCAGCTGTTATTCACTCCTCCAGGACTGAACCCTGGTTAGGGCCAGGTAGCAGGACAGCCCTTCAAATGAAGTCCACAACGCTGGTGGCAGCGGCAGCGGGGGGCATCTTTTCAATGGAAGTACTGTAGAAAGTCTCAATGTTTTAAAGAGTCTTCTTGTCTTCTGCTGTCACCATGTTAAAAGCCACACCCTTATGGTCAAACTGACCACCACCACCAATTCTGTGGATGTAGTTTGCCCTATTGGTGGGACAGTCATAATTGATAGCTTCTGGACAGCAGATCAGTGGTAATTAATACTCTTCTAGAACCAGACTGGAACTCCCTCATGGTCATATCTCATATCTCTACACATGGCAGAAAGAGTGAAATCATGGGCACGCATCTTCTCAGTGAGCCAATCCACACCTTCCTTCTGGTATTGGTAAAGATTACTGCCTGGGTATCGTACAAGTCAGTGTGTCAAGCTTCCACTCCTCTTGTTCCACACTGAGGTATATTGGCTGATACCCTCCAGGGTCAATTTTTGCTTCTTCACAAGAATCTGAATGTGAACTTCTTGGTGACCTCAAGGACATCAGAAGGCATTGCAGCCGACAACAAAACTACCTGGTACTGTTGAACTTTTGGAATATATCATAGATACGGTCCTTGAACCCATGGCTTAACATTTCATCTGCCTTATACAGTGTACACATCTTGATGTATTTGGGGGATAGGAATCTCTGGTTAAGCATATCAAACACCAGGCCAGGAGCACTCACAATGATATTAGGAAGCTTCCATCTACAGCTTCTGCATCTAAGCATATACATTGGTGCTCCCCAACCAGGCAAGACAAGAGGCACCCATGCAGTCTCCTAGTGCCATAACTATGCTTTGTAGCTGCTGAGCCAATTCATGAGTGGCCTTTAGATGTAATTCAATGTGCTGAAGGATTGATATGGCGAACATAGCTGTTTTTCCAGTCCCAGAGTGGGATTGAGCAATCACATCATAACCCCCTTGACACAAGAAGAATGGTTCCCTGCTAGCTAGCAGAGGCATAGATACTGCAGAGGAGGTATTGTGACAGATTCATGTCATTAAACCTCATTCCAGTTACTCTTGATGATGCCTGTGGACTCCATCCTACCAGAGCCATTATCTCTGGATGGAGAATCCTGACTCACAGACATGATCCTTAGTGTGACTGGAACTTTTGCTGGACCTCACAGCCAAGTTAAGAATACTCCTTGAGGCCACTTATAACTTAAGACTCAGCCTGTCTGATTAGCCTGCCTTTAAGAGAACAATGTACCAATCAACCTTACTGGCCTTGATTTCCTATGTAATCAACTTTTTACAAACTAAGTTGTAATTTTAAGTTAAGTACTCTGCCATGTTCCTGACCCAGGGTATGTTATGGTAATAAATGCTGAAAATAGTAAATAGGTTGAAAGCAACCTTAGAAAACAAATATCCACCCCCTAGACGCTGGAAGCCACATTAATACAGGCTGGTAAGACTGTCTACACTGATGCTTACAGTACTATTTGTTATCTGGGACAGTGGGACTCAGTGAGTCAGTAAAGCCTCATTCCTTGTGAAACTCTGTCTAAGGTTTCTCTAAAGTGCCCCCCATTCCTTCCCCATGTGAGGCTTTCTGTGCTGTTCAATAAATAGAGTGAAGCCCTTTGTTAAGGACAGACATGCACACTCAGGGACAGGGACAGACAAAGGGCTTCAGGCAGGCAGGCAGATTCAGACTCATACCATGGGCAGATTACAGAGAGGAGGCATGAAGAAAGAGAAGTGGGGTATCCCAATCTGGGCTTGGTAAACCTCCTGGAAGGAAAAGTGCTTTGATTTCTTTTCTTACTGCACCATCAATGCATTGCGGTGACTCAGAGGTTATTATTATTGCACTTAAAGTGACATGAGACAGGACAGAATGACACGTTAAGGCAGGAGTGGGAAATGCCTGTTATTCATTCCCCGACATTCCCTCCTCTTGTCCTGGAAGCCATCACCAACTAATCATGTCACTTTCTTTTGTCCAGTCTATGCTCGGGCTCAAAATTCTTTCCATTTTGTCAGCTCCTGTGATTCATCCCATAATCTAGCACTTTGAGAGCTGAGGCAGGAGGATTGTCACAATTTCAAGGCCAGTGTGGACACAGCAAGGTTGTGTCATTCCTCTTCCCCACTGGGGTGGGGGACGGGGGCGCGGTGCAGGAGAGTGAAAGAAAGAAAGAAGAAAGCAAGCCAGCCTCTTAATTTAATTTTCCACATGCTTACTCAGAAAACCACATAAAACTGGGGCCAGCTTTAGGAAACTGCAATACTCAGCAGATGGTATTATAACCAATCCTTTGAGTAGATGATACGGTTTTGAGTAGAGCTCTTGCTAACGTACTTGAGGTCCTGGATTTAATCCCAACTACCTCAGATAACAAAAACAAAGCAAAACAGATCCCACTGTAGGGTAGCTTTTCTGTACACAACACCTGATAACAGAGAAAAAGAAATAATTTAAAAAACCAAACCGATCTGTATAATCAGTTTACACAATCATACTTCAGCCACACAGCCTAGACTGCTTCTCCACAAGAGTAAAGTGCATGCGACGCCTTTATGTTATGTCATTCTTTTCTCTGCTGTGACTACCTGCTCAACTGTTTGCAAAGACAGAAATAGAAACATTACTTGTTGAAGTTCACGAGGTACAAGAAAGTGGTACGTGGCGCCGGACCGTTCCAGTGGATGGTGTAGCCCTTCTCCAGCATGACGACAGGCTGGTACTGTGGGGAAATGGCCCTCTGGTTGATACCCCGAAGCACCATTGGGTGGGATGGGTATTCATCTCGTGTGATGATCATGCTAAGATTCGGAGTGTTCCATGTCTGAACATACACCTTTAAGAGAAAGTTAAGAATTGAGGGGAAGTGAATAAAAGATGAAACAGCTCCAAGAACTTACCCAGTCCACGTCAAGGGTCTGTACTTTGAAAAGAGATTCTGTGGTAAGTGCCAGACCAAATAAGCAGTGGCCAAGTGGCCTAAACCATGCTTACAATGCAGCCTGCTTAAGGTAGACATGGTTAAAACCAGACCCCCATGCTGCCAGCCAAGACCATCATCAATTCCACCACCACAGGCCAGCTGATTCATCAGAATGGAGAACGTCTGTGGCTTACACAGCTTGCCACAGAAACCACTCCATCTGAAGAACACCAATCCAAAACAAATCAGCAAACACGGGAAAACTGATATGCCTCTAGGCAAATCCAAGACTCCCCCGCCTGATCCATGGGGTGGAAAATTCATATCGGAGAGCTCTGGCTAAAGACCTCCACTTGCCCAAGAAGTCATTTTTCACCCATTCAAAAATAAAAGCTAAAAAGCTCTCTACAGCATCTGGAAAAACATGTTAAGCTTAGATAAACTGGAAGGTCCTGATTTTTTTCCAGTAGCATTTGAGCCACGTTCCAGGCCAAACTGAAGCCTTCTGCCAAGGAATCCTCCGAAGGACACGCCTCAGAGCAATTTCCTAAAATAAATCAATATCCAGCAACACATTCTCCAGGAGAACAAAATCATACACAGACTCCTGACATTTTATACACAATGCAGTAGACTTCTATGACTTTGTTCATACCAGCTCCTCCACTTTATGAGCTTGGAGTATCTTCTCAACACTCATTCCTGCTGAGAACCTTAATCCTTTGCTGATACCACTCAAAGATTCAAAATAGAAGCAGAAAACATACGACTAGACTAGCGATTATCTTCCTTTAAACACATTTTTGGGGTGTGTGTGTGTTCAAGTGCACACAGTTGTGTACTCTTGCATGTGTGCAAGTGTGTGGGCACATGTATGCATGAGATTGTGAAAGCCAAAGGATGCCCTCAGGGGTCATTCCTGCTCAGCCACTGTCCACCTGTTCTCTAGGACAGGACCTCTTACTGGCATGGGCCTTATCAGTTAGGGTTAGGCTGCTGGTCACAAGTCCCTGGGATCCACCTGCTTCTGTCTTCACAGCATGGGGATCACAAGCATATACTACTTTACTGTGTTATTCCCCAGCCTTTAAATATATATTTAGTACAGATATGGCATACATGATTTATTAGCATAAGTGTATTCGTATTTAGCATATACTTGAGAGAGAGACAGACGGACAGATACACCTCTGCCTTCTGCCAAAGGACAGTCTGAGGTAGTGTGCATAACCGTGGGCTCCCAACATTAGCACTGTTCTTTCTGAGTGCTTCATCCTTCAGGCCAATCAGGAGCAGATGGAAATTCCACCTCAAAATATTTACAAGCAACTGAAGAATAGCAATTCTGAAAAGCCAGGCATGGGGGCACATGTCCTTAATCCTGGCACTCAGGAGGCAGAGGCAGGAAGAGCTCTGAGTTCGAGGCCAGTATACAGAACGAGTTTCAGGATAGCCAGGACTACACAGAGAAACTCTGTCTCTAAAAAACAACAAGAAAAACAATGAAACAAACAAAAACAAGCAACAATTCTGTCTTGACATCCCATGTCAAAAAATGCACACTGTATTACTTCTAAGTGAAAGCAAACAGCCACAGATTTGGGCTTCTGCCTAAATTTCAAATCTTCAGGAAAGGATTTCTGACCTGTGGTTCTCCCATTCTTAGAATCTCCTGGGAAGCATTATGACTCAAGCCTTCCTTCAGCTACAAATAGAAATAAAATGACTACTCTGCTTCCTAAGGTGGAATGATTAGGTTCGTATCTGAAATAGCATTACAAATCCAAAGGGCTAAATGGTTGAAGAATAAGAATATATAGTATTTAGTTAAAAACTGGAACTTAGAAAAATTATGAGCTATATAACTATATACTACATACTTTACAGACACAACATCTTCATTAGTGAGCGTTCACCATTTTCAGTCAGTCTGACATGTACATGCATACATGCGCGCGCGCACGCGCGCACGCACACACACACACACACAAAGTACACATGGTTAGCAAAAAATTAAATAAGAACTGCAGCTACAAAAAGAGTAAAAGCTCCTTATTTTTCTTTTGGTTTTAATTTTTGAGTATCCATAGAGTCTAAACATTGATGGGGACATTTAATGTGGATCCGGGCAAGTCTGAATAAGAACAAAATGAAAGATGGGGATCACATCTTTTCTTTTTTATTATGCTGTAACTAACTCTCCATCCATTCCTCATCCCCTCTGAAGGACTTGGTGCTCTATCACCTTTTTGTCCCCCATCTGTTGAAAGGAATGAAAAATTCCCACAACAAAGGAGTTACAGGAAATGCTGTCCAGTCTTCATCCCTCTGACGCCCTTTACTGCTCTACAGAGAACAATCTAGATTTTTTTTTTTTAATTTAAGAGTAACATTCTTTTACAGCCATTTCAAAGTCAGAAGAGTAATGAAGAATTCTGCTCTAAGGCATTCTAGGCCAACTACAGAAGGCTAAGAGGATGAAAACCACATCAAACTTGGGGAAGTACCGTGTAAGAACCCACAAATGCATGCACTTGTGTTTAGCAGGCTGCTAAGCCAAGGTCAGTAACAGGGGAAAACAAAAAACAAAAAAAAACCCACACACAACAAAGGCAGGCATCTGGTATTGGCCTTCAGTCTAGTGTGACTTAGAGCGTCCTTTATCCCTTGTTCTTCTCCAGTTTCCTTCTTTTTGCTCAAACCAGCCCCTTTCTAATTCTTTTATCTCCTGTTTTTTGTTTTTTGGTTGTTTTTTTTTTTTTTTTGAGACACATTCATACTATGTAGCCTAAGCTAACCATGAAGTAGAGATCTATCTTCATTAGCCCCCTGAATGCTGGAATCACAGCCATGAACCACCACGCCTAGCCTAGCAATCTATTTTAAATCCCACACTTTTACCGCCCTAAACATGGGGCTAAGGATTCGGTCCTCTTTCTCTAAATTTCTGGGTAACTGATGCCTCAGCTCTGTAAGATCTTCCATCATCCCAAATCTCACAGTTAAAACCAGCCTTGTGACTTCCAACCCTGCTCTTCAAATGGCAGCTGGCTCTTCAACCAGCCAGACCACATGCTAAATGTGTTCCCGTCCTGTCATTCTCCTCATTAAAAGGTATTCTTATTAAAAGGTTCAAAGGAATTCTGCATGGCCACGGAATACCTTTTAACACAGCCTCCTCTCATTTCAGCAAATAACAAAATCCAGGGTTCAATTCCAGTCGGCCTGACTTCAGAGTCTGTGCTCTTAACTATGCATACTTTGCAAATAAGCCTCTCATCTGTTAAAATACACCCCAGCTTAATGGTTTCAAAGAAGTATTTTCCTTTTGTCTGTGCTATCCTCTCATGTCCCCACAGACTATCATAATACCATTAAGATTTTCCTGGATTCCTTCCTATCTTTTTATTGCCAAACCTCATTTCTTTCCTTGGAACTTTATACTTTCTCAGTGACTCACTGACGTTCTGTCTCAAAGTTGGATTTCACAGAGAGAAGGACCCTGAAAGCAAAGGACATATCCGGAATGTAGTAAGAAAAACCTAAGGGTCAAGAAACATCAGACCTAACTACCTATTATGGTACTTGCCTACAGTCTCAGCCCACAGGAAGTGGAGACACAGCCAGGAAGATTGGAGAACATGGCTTCTCTTGTCCAAGCTATCCCAACTATATCTGACTAAGTGCACTGACCTCCCCTGCCCTCCTGACTCACTTCTCTGATTTAACTGCTTTGGGGGAGCTTTTAGTAAAATGTTCTTCCCTTCCCTTCCATTATCACTCACTTTCCTCCCCTCCCCCATAAAAACTGTGCTTGGGAAACCTCCAATCACCCTAAGGAGTTGCCACCTCCTCCCAGAGGGTAGCACTGCCAGGAGCTGCAGACCTGGACCTCCTGCGGGCCTACCTGGGCATAGGTCCCACTGCAGACCACTGCATTCCACTTGGTAACGTTGACACAGGTCGGATGGCGGATCAGGTAGTTGTCCATCCTTCCCACGTAGGTATCCCTGTAGCCTGTCACGGAGCCATCAACGTCATGGAAAATGGAGTTCTTATCACCATCCAGCTCACAATCCTCAAACCAGGGGCCAGGCTTTCCAAAGAAGACGTTCAGAGAGACCTGACAGCAGAGAAAACCAGAGACATCACAGAAGCAGATTCCTGCCACAGAGCAGTAGGGGTCACAGGTCACTGAGGTCGTCGACCATGGTAGCTAATTGATCTGAGTTCTATAAAATGACATGCTTGAGCGAAAACATTTCTAAAGCCTCCTGAAGCTCAACTGGGAAACGTTAAACTGCAACTTCAATTTTATTCTATTTCCCCCGCCACTTAAATGATAAAGCTGGGGGAAGAGAAAGTGGAACCAGCTGTATTTACTTGTAAACTATTATAAACTCCACATGTAGCTGAGCATGGTGGCGCACGCCTTTAATCTCAGCACTTGGGAGGCAGAGGCAGGCAAATCTTTGTGAGTTCGAGGCCAGCCTGGTCTACAAATCAAGTTCCAGAAAGGGCTGTTACTTAGTAAAACCCTGTCTCAAAAAACCAAAAATAAATAAATAAACTCCACATATGAGATTCTGTGCATTCCTGCAAGGAAATTAAACCTGAATTAAATAAATATACCAATAATCATTTTGCTTTGCTCCAAATGATGTAGTTACTTATCCATACGTACCACTCTCACCCAGTAAAAAAAATCAGTATAACCCAAAACCACCGCAAGGTGTTGGTGCTGGCTTAGGACGGCAAGATTCTGCTGAACTCACTAGAATACGCTAGAAAACAGGTGCTGCTGTATCTCTTCTGAACACAAAACATGCCTGGCTCTGGAGTTACTTTAAAGCCTTTCCTACGAGGCTGGGGATGTAGCTCAGTTGGTGGAACTCTTGTCAGAGTGTGAAAGGCCCTGGTTCGAATCTCTAGCACAGCAGATAAAAAATAATAAATAATTAAAAAAAAATTAGCCGTTAGCTATTTCCCATTAGGAGCAAACATTTTTCAGGGCACACAAAAACACTTCTGTGCACCCCTCAATCATAGGTGCATGTGTGTCAACAGCACATCTAAATAATAAACACCTCAATGGAAAACAGCATCGCTTGGAGTCGGCATACTGTTCCCACAGCATCCCTACCACAGGGAGGATGGATGAGCCCCTGATGCAGTCACTATGGATTCTCTTACACTATGGCTTCGAAAAAGCTATCTCAAGGCCTATTTTAAACTCGGCAAGTGTTTAAAATATGTGGACATGATGAAAGAACCATAAGCTATGTTCTAGTTTCGGCTGTCTGTGGGTCAGAGAGCTGGAGGCTGTCTCTCTCATACCACTGCTATCATGGAATCAGCAGGATGAAGCAGGCCTGAGGTTCCAAGAAGACTGTCCTGTACATTGTGGGTAATGGAGAAACTGCTAAGAAAAACATTCTGGGGGCAACTGCACCATAAATACAAATTCTAAGTCTTCTTTATAGTATTCTGTCCAAACCCAAATTTCTATCACATTACTTCAATATGCCTCTTAATTTTTTTATCCCCAAGTTTCCTACAAGCCACAGAAAAGTAACCACCAGTCAGGACCCAAATCTCTCAGTGGAGATGGGTCCTCTGTCCAGCTTATTATTCAATGTCCCAAAATCATATGCCATCTTATTCCTATGAAGCTGGACAATCTCCCAATACCATCTCTCTGTCATTATCCTGTTGAAGATATCATCTACTGTCAAAAATAGCCCTCAGTGGGATCAATGTATGAGTTAGGAGTTGCAACTATATACACATTTCTTCCTGTCATTCAGACTCAGTGCAAGTCCTTTGGCTGGATGTTGTCTTTGGTTACGTGTTGTTCCCCTCCCCCACCACAGTCCCTGTGAAGGAGCCATGAGAACATACTTACCTGTGGACCAAATTTCACAAGGGAAACGTTATTCCTGGGTGTCGTCTGCCAGGAATTCTTCATGAGGAAGCCAATTGCACTGCTGTACCTGTCTGGAGTTGGCACATATTTTTTGAAAGTGCTCTTTGTGAGATGAATAGGCCCATCATAAATCTGAAAGCCTCGAATTGGGAATGTCCTATTAAAATACAAGGTATGTTTAATAAATGTGGGCCAATCTCTTTCACAGTATTTCTGCTTTATGAATACTCTAAGTATCCCATAAGCACCAAATAAAATTCCAAGACATAGTGGTAAGCAAGACACAAGTTCTAATAGAGTGAAAAATACAATATCCTAGAAGAGATTACAAAAATAAAATAAAAATAAAAATAACTGCAGATAATTGGTGCTATGGAGACAATTAAGATTCGGGAATACAATAGACTGGGTGTGGAGAGACATGATGTTTGGGGTACAATAGGTCTTTCTAAAGAACTTCCCTGAATCAACTCAGTGGTGATGTTTTGTTTAGGGCTGGGGATGTAGCTTAGAGGGATGCAATTGTAGAGTGACTGCCTAACATGTCCAAGGTCCAGGGTACCATGCCAAAAATGAGGAGGAGGAGGAAAAGAAGGAGAAAAAGGAAGAGAAGGAGGAGGATGTTTCATTTGGTAATTCTGTGTTTTTGTTCTAAAATAAGAAATCTGTGTGAGCAGAGAAAGCCTCCTGTTTAAATTAGAAGGAACCCCAACTGTCTGATTAAAGCTATACTTCATGTATAGACTCTGGTTAACGCAGAACCTGGGTCAGAGGCTCATTTTGGAGGTATCTTCATTATATTTGTGGGAAATCTCAGTGATATTCTCAAGACCCCAGTTCCAAGCTGATGCCATGGTCCACCGAGAATCAGCCCATTGTGGGAATGCTCTCTCTGGGTGTGAGTCATGATGAGGCAGGGGAGTGGGACAGACAGACTGTCAGTTTTCCTGGTGTCCTGTGCTGGACCCTGTCTGGGCTCCTGTCCTTGTGAAACAGTGAGCATGTATGACTCTGTATCAATCCTGCTGGATCATGAATATTACTAGAAAAAGAACTCTGTGTTTTGTATGTTGTGGTGCTGAAGGCTGAACCCAAGGATTCATACATTTGAGGAAAGTGCTCTCTACCTGACTGTATCCCCAGTCACACTTCAAGAATCTTCTGTAGCATTTATCAAATGTTTGCCAAGGCCTGTTCTAAATAGCTCACCTTCATTCAACCCTCATGAAACACAAACACTACTTCACATAGACAATCTCTCTGTGCCACTCCTCTGCCGCAGACCCAGGTGCTCGGTTAAGTAGCTTTGCAGGATATGCTAGTGCTAACTGCTGTTTTAAGAACTCTGATTGTCAATTCAGAACTCAGAAAATTGGGCATCGATCTACCTCAAGACCCAGCTATATAACTCTTGGCCACATACCCAAAGGACACTCCATTCTACCACAAGGACACTTGCTCAACTGTGCTCATTGTGGCTTTATTCATAATAGATAGAAACTAGATAGATAGACAACCTGGATGTCCCTCAGCCAAAGAACGGATAAAGAAAATGCAGTACATTTACACAATGGAGTTTGTGTAACTCAGAGGCTTAAAAAAAAAAAATGACATCAGGAAATTTACAGGCAAACAGGTGCAACTAGAAAAAAAAAAATCATCCCAAGTGAGGTAATCTGGACCCAGAAAGACAAATATGATATATACTCACTTATAAGTGGATATTACAACCCATGAGAGGTTAGGTAGAGAGAAAGATTGGGGGCAGAGGAACATGGATCTCCCTGGGAAGGAAAACTAGAATAGATTCTGAGGGTGATTGGGGGCAGGTGAGGACCAGAATGGGAGGGATCAGATATGTGTCGGGAGAGACAGCTGGAACTAGGGAAGCCTTGGGGGGGTGGGGGACTGGAAACCTAGTGCAGTGGGAACTTCCTGGAATCTATGAGGGTCACCCCAGTGAGGACTCCTAGTAATGGAGGATACTGAGTCTGGACTGGCCATCTTTTATAGCCAGGAAAGGCTTCCAGTGGTAGGACTGGATTATATTCCATTAAGTTGTTGGCCAAGGAAGTCCCGTGGAGATCTCTAACAACCCAGGCTGATGCTAGGACAGAAGGTCGCCCTCTGAAAACTGACAGAGGGGCCACATTGCCAAGGATGACTTCCACACAGCTCAGTGAACGTAGAGAGGTCTAGTTAGTGTGAACTTGGAGCCTTCACCCACACATTCTAGTCTCTTTGGCACAAGAAGGGACTCTGTAGGCTACATTAAGAGAAACCTAAACACCAGCTCAGCCACAAAACCCTCCACCTACGATCTGTCCTGACTGCAAGATGTGCTGGGGCAATGGTGGAGCAGAACCTGAGGGAGTGGCCAACCAATGTTGGGTTTAACTGGAGGCTCACTCGACGAGAGAGAGAGAGCTCATGATCTACACGGCCTGGATGGCCAGAAACCAGAGACTGAATAGCCCAGAGACCTAGGGTAGAACCAAACACCACTGGCAAAGAAAAAAAAAATCAATGAAATGATTCCTAATGATATTCTGCTATATTCATCAGTGCCTTGTCTAGCTGTCATCAGACTGTTCCTCCACTGCAGATGGGAGCAGGTACAGAGACCTACAGCCAGACAGAGAAGAGTCTAAACTGGAGGTCTCCATTGGATCCCTCCCCTCAGAGAATGGGAACCCCACGGAAGAGGTGGGGGAAAGACTGTAGGACTCAGAGGGGATGAAGGACACCAGGAGAACATGGCCCACTGAATCAACTAAGAAGGGGTCACATGGGCTCACAGAGACTGAAGGGGCAAGTATGGGGCCTGCATGGCTCTGTACCAGGTCCTTTGCATGCATGTTACGGCTGTTAGCCTGGTGCTCTTGTGAGACTCCTAACAGTGGAGCTGGCATGTCTCTGACTCTTTCGACTGCTCTCGGGATTCTTTTCCTCCTGTTGGTTTCCTTGTTCAGCCTGAACACGAGGGCTGTTGCCCTGTCTTATTGTATCTTGTTTTGTCCTATCTGGCTACTGTCTCTTGCAGACCTGCTCTTTTCTGAAGAGGAAATGGGATAGGGGGTGAGAGTGGGGGTGTGGCAGACACATGGGGTTGAAGGGAAGCTAGGAGGAGGGGTGGGAGGGGAAACTGTGGTTGGGGTGTACTGTACAAGAGAAGAATCCATTTTCGCCGGGCGGTGGTGGCGCACGCCTTTAATCCCAGCACTTGGGAGGCAGAGCCAGGCGGATCTCTGTGAGTTCGAGGCCAGCCTGGGCTACCAAGTGAGTTCCAGGAAAGGCGCAAAGCTACACAGAGAAACCCTGTCTCGAAAAACCAAAAAAAAAAAAAAAAAAAAGAGAGAGAAAGAGAAGAATCCATTTTCAATTTAAAAAAAAAGTTCACACACAAAAAAACAGGACTCATTATGATGACAGAAAACCTGCCCCATTCTGCCCCCACCCCCTCACCATCTTAACCACACGTAATTACATGGCCTCAGCTGGGTTCTGAGTCGGCTTTGGCATCTACCGACTTTTCATTTTCTAGGGCTCTTTTCAGAGGTAATTTCCCTTTTCCAGTGGCTATTTCTGAAAAAACAGCATCATGAATTGCAGGGAAACTGACCTAATGTCATAGTTTATGGTTTGGCAACTTTTCTGTCTCAGGAAAGAAAAACATCAAGAGAAAAAAAAAATCCACTTATATAAGGTCTTATGTAAGGAATAAGAAACAAGAGCAGCTCCTTCATAAAACTGATAATAAAATCTATGACATGGATAATTATTAATGCTCCAAAATCCCATGAGGATAATAGAGAATAATAATAATGGTAATAGTGGGTACTGTTAATAAGACAGGAAAAGAGGCAGAGTAAGGCAATCTATCCAGGCTTATTACAGGCAAAGGCTCTGTCTCCACTGTTTAATTCTCCACTGCCAAAGTCCAACTCACCTGTTCCTAGGTAGCGTCCGAGGCTTCTGATCTATTCCCCCTGTACCCATGTACTTGTTTTGGCCACCTTGAAATCCGTAATTCCTACTCTCGCCGACAAAGAGAGATTCCGACACCTCTTGGCTTGAACCTTCATCACTTGGGAAGCTCCCATCACTGGTGAAATGAGGACAGTGATCACTCTTGGGGAAGTTTGAACTGCCCCCCAAAGAAGGCAAGCTACCACTTAAAAAGCTAAAAGGTAAAAACTTAACCTAATAGTGAAATCCTTAGAAATTGTCTTTATACTATAAAAATTCCTTTTATCAATTCGTGAGTTACTTGAAAATTATATATAAACACATGAAGTTTAATTTACTAGCAACAGCTGATTAGCCTCAAGCAACAAAGAGTTTGCATAGAACACAGCAATTAAGTGACAAGCATGTGTAATGTGGCCAGTAGAAAACTCATTATCTACAGAAAAAACGAGTTACATAGAAGGCTGGAGGTGCAGGGCAGCTGCAGAATGTATCACCAGCACGGATCAATGTGACCCCCAGCACTGTGGAAACACAGAAACACACACACACACACACACACACACACACACACACACACACACACACTATTTAGTTTGCATTTCTAAGTTAAAGCAGGTTCTAAGAGGAAAGTTATTATTTTTAATCTTCACACTGTTTATTTTCCTCTTTCATTTCATCCTCTATTTTTAAAGACTTTTAGCCTAAAGTTCAAGAGTTTTCTTCTAAACACAGTTAACAACTTCCCTACCCTTCTGTGGAATTTCAGAGAAATTTTGTCAGAAATGCAATTAGTCTTTTAAAAAAAAAAAAAGTGGGTTTTTTTGGCCCTCTAGTGGTACCAGAAAGAGAATGATCTTTTTTCTTTGATTTTTTTTTTTTTTTACTAATAAATTATAAAGCAACCTCCCCACCCCCATTCCCAAACACACAAAAACACTACAGGTGATTTTTTTTTTTTTTACCTTACAGCTTTAAAGTGATCAAATGTTTGAGAGCATTACGAACCTGGCAAAGGTCAATCCCTTTCCGTTATCTGCAAACCTATAAGAAGAAAAAGGTGACAGTACATCTAAGTCATCAGGAAACAGGGGAGAGGCAATCCCCTCAGCGTGTCACCAGGAAACTCCAGAGTCCTGACGCTCACTCTTCAACCACACAGAAGTTCAACCTCCCAGTCACCAAAGCATCAATTCCAAGGCCCTTAAGGGTACCAGGTTCAAATCCCGACTTTGCCAACTGTGACCTGTTTCTCAACCCCTTCCCCTCCCTTTTCTCATCTATAGTTTGAAATAATAATACGATCTTTCTCACAGGATTCTCGAGAGAATTAAATATATTAAATCATTTCAAGTATTTGAATAGTGTCTGGAACATAATAAATACCATATAAAGGTATTAGCTAAGCCGTCTGTTTTTAATCATTATTTTTCAGAAAGAATTATATTTCTTCTATTTGCTTTAAATTTTTTTCAGTCTCAGACCTAAGCTATCCCTACAGATTTAATAGTGTCAAGGTTGGGAGTGAAAACAGTCAGAGATGGTGGGGAAAAGCCAAGAAAACAATGGTCAGTGGGAGAAAGAAAATTGAAATTTTTCTTTCTAGACTGTTGAACAGTAAAACTGAATTCACTATGCACCAGGCCTCTCTTAAAATCATGCAAGTGGAGGGAAAAAAAAGGAGGTACCTCCTGCCTCCAGTAAGATACAAATCAGCAGGCGTATTAAGACAGACTTAGGAAACTTTGGTTTTGAGAGGCATGGCAAGAAGATCAGACAAACTTTAAAGAGTTTCCAAGAACAACAACAATAGAAATAAAATAAAATCAAAATTTAAAACCCCAGGTAGTTTCAAATTTTTATTTAGCTCTTCAACATAAATAGTGTTTGGCTATATAAAGCTAAATTCCGGGTTTCTGGTCGGCCCACTGAAGCTTTCTCATGTCACCAGACAAGTTCAGTTCCCACAAAATGTCATTCCTCCAGAATGACAAGATTCAAAACATCTGCAGTCTGTGAACTATATCATCATCCTCAGAGCTCATCCTGTCTGTTAATAAAAATAATATAATGATTTCGGAAACTACAGCTGTACCTTCATGCTACTCAGTTAAAAAAAAAAAAAATCCAACCAGCTGTGGTGGCACTCACTTCTAACAGTACTTGCAAGGAAAGTGGAGACAGAAAGATCAGGACTTCAAGGTCATTGTTACACAGTGAGTTCAAGGCCAGCCTGGGGTACCCAAGGCCCCATCTTCAAAAAATAAAAATAAAAAACTGAAAAATAACCAGCAGCGTCAGCAGACGTTATCTCTGTAGACAATACTCACGCTGAGTTCTGGACAATAATGTCGCCTCCTCTGACCCAGGCACCATTATCATTGTTTTTAAAAGCAATTAGCCTGTCAATGACAGCAGCAACACGTGGCTTTTCAGGGTCGGCATCCTGATGAGGCCGGAACCTGTGGGGTGAAAAAGTGAAGTGAGCAAAGGAAACAGAAACTATCTGTGTATATACATGCTACAGGTCAAGAAGCAGGATTTAAACTGAGCCAAAACAAACAAATCAAAAAAAAAAAAAAAACCAAAAAGTTAAAGTACAACTTAATCATTTATAGTTCAAATACATAAAACAATTACATTTATTTACATGTAAGTTTCCAGAAAAAGTGCTTTCACGTATTCTTCAAAGATTAATGTATAGAAGGCTTCTGTAAACACATGCACACGGAAAGTCATATGCAGACCAGGCACTCCTGTCTATCTTCACAAAATTTAAATTATGTGTTATTAACATGTGCTCACTGCAAAAACTAATCACATATTTCAACATAAACCTATATGAAATTATGTTATTAATTGTATGCTGTTCAGATGTTTTTAACTACACAGACAAATCTAAATTCAGCAGATGGCTTAGAAATGCCTAAACCTAAAAAAAAACAACTGAATTTTTTAATTACAAAGACTGCATTTCTCATTTCTTTCATTCAACAATATTTACAAGGACCTTTATGAAAACGTCAAAAACTGGTCACATTACTCAATTCCATATGCCTACCACTTTATAAAGATAGAAAAAAGAATAAAAAAAAAAAATTTTTTAATTGAGTTTCAAAAATCAATTCATTGCACTGAACAAATGTTTCAGTCACACAGGAAGGAGCCTTTGCATGCTGCTGCTACTATAACTGTGGGCCCATGGTAGGTGCCCGAAAATGGCAACAAGAGAAGCATCTTTGTGGGAAGAGAACCCAGCACAGGTGCCTCAGGCCTGTGAGCTCCACACTCCATACCAACCACTGTACTCTATACCAAACAAGTCACTGGGGAAGAAGAAATGATGTGGGAAAGAGGGAAACAGAAAGGCACACGTGTGTCCCTTCACTCAATAAGCAATGGGAGGTCAGCGAAAGCAGGAAACCAGGAAACCATGTGATCAGATCCCCACCTCACCCCACCCCCAGCTTCCCAATATATCACAGGATGACATTTGGTGAATGGATTGTAAGACCATACCGAGGCCCCTTACGTATTTCTGATAGATGCTGGTAGAGCAGACTGGAATGGAGCTTCAGGGATGAAGAGTATATCCAAATCTGGTGCCCTAACTAGCTCAGACCGAAGAGGTAAAAGGCCTTACATTGGGCCAATACAAACTTTTCTGGCATTGCACTTACTGTTGAAAAGCTTTACCTAAAGTTGTTACAGAAAGTCAAACAACTAAACGAGCTGGAAGGGAACTACGTAATGTTCTAAATGAAGACACACAGGTACCATAAAGCAACATGTGATCCTCTGCTACAGCTTCCTCATCTTTTCTGACTTCTCCACACTGTCCAATCACTGATCATTTGCACCAAGGCAGTGGCCCCGATTTCAGCACCTTCCTTTGGCATTTAGAAAACACTGGGGCTGGAGTGATGGCTTAGCGGTTAAGAGCACTAAGCCATCTCTCGAGTCCCTTGATTGTTAATACTGATGACAACTTGATGGAATTTACAATCATTATAGAAATACATCTCTAGCCATATCTGTGATGAATTTTCTAGATGGGTTAATTAAAATAGGATGATCCACCTTAAATGCCAGTGGTACCATTCCATGGGCTGGGGTCTTGGATAGATGAAAAAGGAACAGCACCTGCCTGCCAGCATTCCCCTCTCTCCCTGCTCAATGACTGTGGAGTCACGGTGACCAGCTGCCTCACACTCCTGCCACTATGCCTTCCTTCCACGCCATGACATCCCTCCTTAAAATGTGAGCAAATATAAACCCTTCTCCCCTTAAGGTGCTTCCTGTAAAATATATGGTTACAATAACAAAAGTAACTAAGACAACACTCCCCCTCCCGATTTAAATGTACTAATTAGTTATAATGCACTAATTGGTTATAATGTCTCACCCCATCCCTTTTAAAAAGTTCTTTATGAAATCCCCCAATTTCAAATGAAGTTCTCTTAAGAGTTCCCATCTTTGAATTCCCATCATTTCACATCTTGCAGACACGGAGAAAGACTCATCTGATAATTAGTGAGTCAGCTTCTTCTCTGGAACAGACTGAATATGTCTGCTGGATCCTACGATCATGGTGTTCAAGTCACAGCCTGATTTATTACTCATTTGTGTTGTCTGAACACATGTGGGCACAGTCTACACATCAGTTTACACAAAACTAAACACACACACACACAGCTGCCAAGTATCTTACCATTCTTCTACAATTAGTTCTTTCCAGTTACAACTTCCTAACGGAGGGGAGTCCTTACCAATGTGTATGCATTTGAAACCTCGTAGAACTCATGGAGTGCAGAGAAACGTGCTGTGGATGATTGATTGATAAATAAAACACTGATTGGCCAGTAGCCAGGCAGGAAGTATAGGCGGGACTAACAGAGAAGAATGGAGAGAACAGGAAGGCAGAGAGAGACACTGCCAGCCGCTGCCATGACAAGGAAGATGTAAGGTACTGGTAAACCATGAGCCACGTGGCAAAGTATAGATTAATAGAAATGGGTTAATTTAAGATAGAAGATGTAGATAACAAGAAGCCTGCCATGGACATACAGTTTGTAAGCAATATAAGTCTCTGTGTGTTTACTTGTTTGGGTCTGAGCCGCTGCAAGACTGGCGGGTTAGAGAGATTTGTCCTGACTGTGGCCAGGCAGGACCAGAAAAACTCTAACTACAGAACGACTACCATTTTCATAGTTAGGCACATGTCCATCTAGCAAAGACCTTCTGAAGCCATAATGGGTAGTGTAGTTACACGTCAACAGCTTCTTAAATATATCTACTCCTCCGTTCATGTACATACGTATAAACAAACATACAAAGTATATAATGTACTTCTGCACACATGCTCACAAGTGAGGGAACAAACACATGTGGAGGCCAGATGTTCCTGTCTGCTGGCTTCCTCATTCACTCTTCACATTATTTTTTGAGACAGGGCCTCTCAGTGGACCTGGTACTTGATGATTCCGCTAGACTGCCTGTTCAGCAATTCTCCGGGCTCCTCTTACCTCTGCCTCCCACCACGCCTGGCTTTTATGTGGGTGCTGGAGATTGAATTGACGTCTCATACTTGTGAAGGAGGCACTGAGCCAGCTGAGCCCTCTGCCTGCAGCCCCGTATCAATTCTTTCAAGGCAGGAAAAGGAGCCAATTGTTTAACACTGTTTCTGGCAGCACCAACTTGACAAAGCATACCTCACTAAAACTATCAATTATAGAAGACTTTCAAAAAGCAGGTGTGGCCAGGTTTGGTGGCTCCTGTCTATAATCTCAACACTTGGGATGCAGAGGCAGGCAGTTCCCTGTGAGTTCCAGACAGAATTCCATAATGAGACTGTCTCATACACACACAGAAAAAAAAAAAAAAAAAAGCAGGGGCAACTTTCCACAGCAACTCTGTTATTATTTTGGCTCTGCCAATATACTGATTGGTTTTTATTGTCAACTTGATATAAAGTACAGTTACCTTGGAAGAAGTACCCCCAATTGAGGAATTTCCTAGATCCGACCCGACTGGCCTGTTGGGCTGTCTGTAGGGTATTTTCCTGATTGCTAAATGAAGGAGGGCCCAGCCCACTGGGGGTGGCACTATTCCTAGGCAGGTGGCCCTGGGCCTGTAAGAGGCTGTATAAAAGAGCAAGTTGAGAGAGGCAGGAAACAGCAGCTTTCCTCCAGGTCTCTGCTTCAAGTACCTGCCTTGAGTTCCTCCCACGGCTTCCCTCAGCGTGGCCTGTAACCCGTAAGCGAAAATAAACCCTCTCCTCCCCAAGTTGCTTTTCGTCATGGTGGTTTTTTATTTTTGTTTTTGGTTTTTCAAGACAGGGTTTCTCTGGCTGTCCTGGAACTTGCTCTGTAGCCCAGGCTGGCCTCGAACTCACAGAGATCCACCTGCCTCTGCCTCCCGAGTGCTGGGATTAAAGGCGTGCGCCACCACCGCCCAGCCACGGTGTTTTTTATCACTGCAACAGAAAGCAAACTGGACAGCCAGTACTTGTGGTTCATAATTTTATTCTCATCTATTTGCTCCCCTTTCTTAAGCTTTTCTCTTTTTTTCCTATTTTGGGTTGATCATCCAACAAGGTACACCTTGTGTTTTATTTATATAGTGATCATCTTGGGCCTCCTTAAATGTTCCCTGGTTACTGCTCTCGAAGGTTTCATGCTTAACTTGACCTTGAGCAATCCCGATAGGTGATTCACCAAGTGGACTTTCCCATTTTCTCCTGACCTCACATCTTAGTCATGTATGGCGAAAACCCTGCCTTGCACATTAAGTCAGATTCACCAGCCTCCAGTGTGGTTCCTGCTTTCTTCTCTTAACAACTGAGCCCGCCATCATTCTTCCAAGTGTCTAGCAAAAAGCCTTTGCAAGCTATCACCCATTCAACCTCATAATCTGGTCAATAAACTTGAAGTATAAAAAAAAAAAAAAAAAAAGTACGTTCATGGTTTCTACTGAATATGGCTTCAAGTTGCCACATTATCCAGAGCACTTTATTTCTACCCGAGACGTTTTGTTTACTTTGGCAGGCACACAGCACACGAGAGAGCCTGCTGCAAAATTGACCCACATCCCAAACACATTATGTGGTTACACGGGAGAGCAACACAGCCTGCCAGGAAGTGAACCTGAGGCTACCAGCAAAACCAGAGGCAGCTCGATCAGCACATCTGGGATCATTCCCTTGAAATAAATCCAATGCAATGTTCCATCTGACCACTAACCATGAATTCAGATACTTAGGTTTGGGGGACTGACTTGTTTTTCAGTGACTCAGACTTATTCCCAAATTGGAAACCTTTGTTACCTCTCTTCTGTTTCCATTTCTTCCTGTAACTCCCTCTAACACAAATTTCCATTTTGAAAAAGAAAAAAGGCATCAACTTCCTTGGCATTTTGTTACGATAAAAAGTACCTGTGCTTAGGACTGAGACAACAGAGAGATTTCCCCAAACTCTTATACAAGCTTTCAAAACTTCATCTACGTAGGCTGCCATCAGAAAGACCACCATGTACTTGAATCTGTAAGTGCTGCCCGGAGAGGATAAGTCTGGCTGTAAGTGAAAAGGCAGCCCTACCTTGCACTGTTATCCAAGCAGAGGTATTCCCTTGGGTCGGAGGCACTGGAGTTGGTTGTTTTGACACCTTTGTCAACAAATAAACCAGCCTGAAACAGACAACAGTGGGCTACAATGAATATCGATCTAAGGTACATCCACACGCACAACGAGGTGTGAAAAGATTTTTCAGCCTATCATTCACCTAAAACTGGGAATGGAGGTGGGGATCCCCAAAGCAAAGGTGTTGTGAAAAGCAACAGTCTTCCTAGATATTTTTAGCTTATTCATTCAACAGACACTTATGTATTGTACACTTAATGGTTTATATGTTAATTCGCAAGTAAAATATATTCCCTGCTGCTACTGATATAAAGACTATGTAGGGGGGGCATGCAATTAAACAAACAGCTGTGGTCCAATTCTATAAGCACGAGGACAGGGAAACAGAGACACTGGTGGCATAAAGGCACTGAGACGAAGCTTCCTGGGGCAGCGAGAGGACTCCAGATGTGTCTCCTACATGATGCTGAAATCCTCAAATGGGGAGGAACTGAATGAGCAGAATGGGCTGGGAGTGAGCATGAAGCAGCTAAAGGTCCCAGAGAAAAGTTCTCCCGTGAAGATTCTGTACCAAAAATGCCTAGAGAGATGAGATGGCATGGAATATTAGAAAACATGTCCTAGACAGGACAGACAGCACGAACAAGGGAGGAGACAAAAGAGATTCGCACACGTCAGGGCATGCACACTTAACACCCGCAGACTCGATTCTCTTACAACTAACGAGAGAAGTATGTTTGTTATGGCATATGACACCAAGAATTAGAGATAGTTTTCGTATCACAAACGTAATTTATAAAGGGTATGCTGGAGATGTAAGACCATGGGGATCTGAGCAAAGCATCAAAGCAATTCTACAAACAAGAAAAAAGTGCTCCCTCTGAAGATGGGCCAAAGGGGGCAGAGGGGAAGAGACCACACAGGAGCCGGGAGACACTGTCAGTCATTCAGGAGGAAAATGAAATGACCCTGGTTTGTGGTGAGCTGAGAGTGATGCCATGGCCTAACTGATGAAATATCTGGGGCCAAGAAGAGCAGCTTAGTTGTTTTTTTATTATTAGGTCAAACATGGAATTAACTAGTTGTTTGATTCACTGAAATAGAAATAGAGAAATGGGGCAAGCATAAAAGGAAGGACTTCCAATTTGAATGTGTTTCTAATGTGTCCATAAAGCACTGAAGTGTAACCCCGTGAGCGTCACATAAACATGGCTGACGTGGACCCAAGCAAAGGTTCAGGACACTTCAACAAGCAAAGCCACAGGGGATGGTCAGAGTGTGCACATTCGTGACAAGTGATCCCAACATGGCAGGTATCTTTTTAGGACTCCGAAGATTCAATTTCCTTTAGTTATAAAATATTCTGCATAATCATTCCCAAGTTCAACAAATTAAAACCTAATTAAATGCTCAGATTTAATACTCTTATAATTAATAAGTGCATCTCATCATGTCATATGACACTAAGAATTAGAGAGTTTTCATATCACAAATGTAACTTTAAAAATTAAAGATTTTTGGTTGTGAGCCTAGCCTTTAACGGCTGAGCTATCCCTTTGCCGGGCAGTGTTGGTGCATGCCCTTAATCCCAGCACTCGGGAGGCAGAGCCAGGCGGATCTCTGTGAGTTCGAGGCCAGCCTGGGCTACCAAGTGAGTCCCAAGAAAGACGCAAAGCTACACAGAGAAACCCTGTCTTGAAAAACAAACAAAAAAAAAAACAAAAAAACAAAAAAAAACAAAAAAAAAAAATTAAAGATTTTTTTTCCTTCAAATATTAGCCTTAGTCAGTTGCCCATGTCACAGCAATCACGGCTTCTTCTCACTTCTTCTCACAGCAATCTCACTTCTTCAAGTGACCCAAAGCTTCTCCTAACACTTAGATTTGGGTGTTGGACCGTTGTATGTGCACATGTGTGTGTGTGGGGGGGTGAACCTGTGTGCACATGTATGTGTAGTGGGTGGTTGTTTGCGCCATACCCTGAAGCACTGCCCCTAGTCAGGCAGCAGGTAGCTGCCTCTGGGGCGTGGCCACCAGGGGGACCCTTAAGACCTGGGATGCACATATGTGCTCTCTCTACCTTATAGATTTTGGATGCTGAGACAGACCAGGGCAGAGCTTGCCAGAGAACAGCTTGGACCTTGCCTCACCCTTCCAGGATCCTGCTACAATCCCTTATTTCTGTCTTGTGAGTTAACCCCCAAATAAATTCCTTTGATCATTAAGCTGATTCGGTGGATTGATAGCAATTTAATCGAATTATGTATGGAGGTCAGCTGTCCTGTCTATCACTCCTCACCTTATTCTTTTGAGACAGGATCTACTGCTGAACCAGGCTAGTAGCCGGCAAGCCCCAGGCGGCCTCTTGTCTCTGCTTGCGACAGCTCTGGGGTTACAGAGTCACACAGCCACAACCGGCCCTTTGCACAGGTGCTTGGATCCTAACTCAGGTCCGCATGCTTGCACAACAAGCATCTTACCTACTAAACCATCTCTAACCCCATCACTGAGATATGTTTTCAAGGATCCTCTGATGGTCATACATGGAAAGGTTCATTGAACTCTGATACGACTCATATCACAGCAAAAGATCTGATGATTACATACACAATAAAAAAGATTAAAGTGACTTGTGAGCAGGAAATGAATCACGGATATTCATGACGATGGAAGGGAGGGGTGAACGACAAATACCACAGAAACCGGACTTTCTGAATGACCTTTAGGTGACTTCAATTAAGCGTAGTGTTCTTACATGGTATTTCACCATTTCAATACTTGGTAGCAGTAAATGGCCAAAAGGCACTCAACGAGCACTATGGAGAGAAGCAGGGAAGCAAAGCAGGGGTCCCAAGCTCCAGACATGTATCCTCTAACATGTACGATCCCAGAAACCCGACACTGAAGACAGGAAGGTGAGAAAGAGGGCAGGCAGGCGGGCGGGCAGGTGGGCAGCAAAGGACAAGACAGAGGAGGACTGATCAGTGAATCTATGACAGATTTACACAGATCGTATGTGCAAATGTGTGCTGTCTTGGGAGGATGTGACTAGACTAGCCCTTCCCAGATGTTGGCCCTAGGTTAGGAATCCCAGGCCCCAGAACCCTGAGCCAAGTGAGCATCTGCTCATCATAAATTCCTCCATCTGTACTACTCTGTCACAGGAAGCAGGAAGAGGAAGTCCCGATTGCAGCAGTGGATCTACCCTGTGCATCCCACGACTTCAAAAGCCAGAGGCCTACCTTAAAATTTGAATGAACCCTGTTGTTATAAAATATTCCTAGTGGAGTGAGTTCCGGTTTCTCCAGGAGCTGCATCCCACTGGATTCCCCAGTGGGTTCCTTGTGGAATAGATACCATATTCCAGCATCCTACAAACGAAAGGGCAAGGTCATTAAAAACACTATCTCTAAATTTTTTCAAATGTATAAAATAACAGGTTTTGTTATGACATTTTCATACGCACGGATCACTATGCCTCACTCATGTTCATCCCATCCACCTCTGGCCCACCCCCAAGTTCCCCCTCCTCTCTGCTTAGATATTATATACACAGACACACATGTACATATGTACAATCCAGATTCTTTCTATGAAGAAAATGATGTGGTATTTCTCTTTCCTCCTTGCTTCCCTTCCTTGTCCCCATCCCCCCATCCCATAATAGACTTCCTCCTGACCCTTGCAGTCCTGGTTTCATGTCATCTACACACATATTTGTATTATATCTGGATTCTGAATATACAACATTGTCCTTTCATGCATGTAAAGCCTCAGTTTTTATGAAGCCACCACGTGAAACAGCCTCATAAAATACTCCGTAACAAATGCTTTCCATTGTTTTAAGAATTGAGTGCAAAAAGTTGCCCACATTATATAGCATCCCCCAAGCAGTTATATCTGCTTATTTTTCAAAGCAAATACAGTTTTGCTTGCAGGATTGGACAAAAGACGTGGTTGGCAAGGACCCAAATCCAGCTTTCCCATCATTCCATGTCTACAGTGTTATGCAGATGGAGAACTCTGCTTGCCTTCTGGATGCCCGGGACAGCAGAGCCTTTGAGCAATGTGGTTTTTCATGTTTACCTCCAAACCTGATCAATAGATGAGTCATGCCTATTAAATAACTGTCTGCTGGCAGACAGAGCTCACTGGCTTCTTTCAAACAACTCCAATGCCCTTCCTGTTCTCGGGCAAGTTTGTGCCAACATGGGGGAGAAAACGCCACATGTATGAATCAGGGTGCTGTCTCTCAGTGTGGACCCTGTCTGTTTTACTGAAGGACTACTGGCCCTAACAGCAGAACAGTTTAAAAGTTTCTGACATAGAGTGAGACATGAAAACAGAAATAAAAGTTCTTATTAACTCCATTCCCATTTTTTAATTTTGTAAATGAATTAATAATTAGCTCAAAGTGAAGGATAAATTCACGCTCTGGAACATTGATAAAACAGCTTTTTTCTTAAACATACAGCATAAAAAGATACTGGTTCAAATTCAGCAGTGTTTATTTAGTGCCCACTAAGTGCTTATGTATAGTAAGACTACTGTCAAGTAATTAACAATCTAATGAGGGGAGAGGGGTAGGGGGAGAGAATTAAAATATGACATATGTAGTATCCTGTTGTTACTAAAATCCTTTAGGGACACAGAGGATACACAAAGTGTAGAAAGTATACATACCTACACACCCAATGACTATAATGTCAACATTTTTCCATGATGGAAGTTTACAAATGGGTCTTAGTAAAACAAACTATTATGAAAAAACCATTGGTCACCTCAACATTTTGGATGCAATTCAGACAGTAGAAGAAAATATAACAGGGCTGGAGAAAAGGCTTGAGACTACACCACTGCAAGTGGAGGGCAAAGCCAGCCCTCCCAAGACGCCATGGGTTTGGGGGATGAGGGGTACAGGCACACAGCAGCTGTTCACTGTTAGGCACTGTCATGTCTAAACAGGTAATGACAGCTTTGGGAAAGGCAGTGGTAAGATGTAATGAAATGGTTTCGTCTACTCTGGGAGCAGAAGGCCCTGACAAATGCTATCTTTACTGAAGCAATTTTTCTAGAGAAGATAAAAAATTCAAGAGTGACCAGAAGAACATGCATGCTTGCTCAAGATCGGGAGGGTGTCTCACAGCTTTGCCCCAGGCTCTTTATCAGCTATTCACAACTGCTCTCCTCTGTGGTCCTAGCTGCTGGCAAAGCTAAGAGGAAGCAGCACTCTGGCTGCTGACTTAAAGCAGGCCAGGCTTGTCTCTCTGTCCTAACTCCAATAAGAAATGCTAAGCACAAACCCACACAAGTTCCTCAGATACTTGATGGAGAATGAATGAATTGAAATATGAAATCATCAGATGTCCAGTGTCTGCCCAGTCAAAAGACAATCTTCAAATGTCAGAGCCTTTCAAGTTCTATTTCATGTTTTAAGGACATCACAGGTGCAGATTCAGCGGTTACACAGTGATACCTGCATCCTGGTTTGCTCAAGGAAACACTCTCTTCAGTTCCCCTCTTACATGTGTCTCAGAAATGATGTTCCACATTTCTGTCCTTGCCAACATGTTGAACAACTGTGATGTGTACATATGGATATTTACATATTACTGAATGTTCACAGACCTACACGGTAATTTTCAGCCCAGTTACAGTTTTGATAGTTTCGTTAAAAATTCATTCATATAAATCAGTAGTTTTGAACTACACTCAACTATAAGGATAACTTACTTCATGTTTATCCATGGGACAATTTCTACCATTTAAAAATAATGTTTTTTTTCTCTCCTAGAAATTGTTCTCCTGTGTGTATATGTGCTTATATGTCTGTCTTAAACAAATCATAGCTGCTTTATCAAGATATCCCTAAATGTAACTAACCCCTGCACTTCCAAAAAGATGTGTATGTTGGCCAGAATGACACAGTATTCTACACACTGACCCATTCCCATAAAGACATGGAAAGGCTTTTCCTTTTCATGAGCACTAGCGTTGGAAGTGATATGTTGCTTGTTCACCAAAGATGTATGTATACACAAGAAGCCAGAAAGATGACATATGACACACTACCAATCCATCCTGGAGATGGCATTTCCCTAGAGGCCAGCTTACTTCTGTCCTTTCATTTGTCGTCTGTCTATAGACAGAAGTTCCCAACTGCCAAGGATTTAGAGAAATAGCAGAACCACCCCAGTTAGCTCGCTCTCACTCAGACAAGCAGCACCAGGAAACAGTATCGGGCTTTCACCACAAACATCACACCCATCTAAGAGCCAGAACAGCCACAAGCATGAAGATACCCAAAAGAGTGTGATTTACCTGGGAGCCTGCAGCTGCGTTATTGATCAGATGGTTGTTGGGGTGAGCAATCCAGAAAGTTGAAACAGCCCTGCAAGGCATTGTTGAAGGTGACTGAAGAACTCTTCACAAAAAAACCCTGTCCACTAAAATCTCTCCAACAACAGCTTCCCCAAAAGTCAAAGGCCTTGACCACCACACAACTCCCTGTCCACTAATTACTCACATACAGTCTGTGGTAGGTACAGGAATGTAGTTTCCAAACACTCCATCACGCATGATGGTGCACATGGAGCTGTTCCTGTCCGTGGGGAGGAGAGTTCCCGGCTTGGTAAGAAGCCCCAGGTTATGGAACAAAATATTTCTCTGTTCAACACCATCCTCCAAAAAGAAGCAATGACCTAATGTGTCAAATCCAATGGTGTCTTTGATCTGCAGAGAAGTAGGTGCATAATGTCATTGGACACAGACTGCTTGGGAATTCTGTGAAAAGTGATCATATAAGACAATTTAGGCGACTAACAAAAAGACAAGGCTTCTACAGACAGAAAGACAGAATCTCCAGTAAGAGCAGGTTGAAGCACGGCATGTGGTCAAACTATTTACTTGTGTAAAATGGAGGAATCCTGAGAATCAAGGAGAGCTAACATGTCAATAACAACGATTGCGTGTCAGCACAATGGGAGGCTACTTACCAGCAAGCCGTTGGTCCCGTGCACAGTGATGCACCTTGAAAAACTATGATGAATCGACAGGCCATCCACAGACGCTGGCTGTCTGTACCCTCCTTTCGAATCTACGTCTCCGCACAGGTGAAAATGTACAGGGTAACGTCCCAGGTGCTGCTGGCCCATGTGTTTTAATTCCACATAAGAAAGGTGGACTGAAGTAAAATTCTTCTCTATCTACAAGGCAAAGTATTTCAAATCAAGTGGAATCTTTTTCAGGAAGGAAAGAAGCAATAAGTAGGCATATATATTACTGAAACGGAAGATGTCTACAGAGGAAACATCTTACATTTTGGGGGTTGGGAGGATGGATCTGTTGGCAGAAGGTCTGCTATGCAAACGCAAGGGCTTGAATCCAATCTCCAGCCCCATGTAAAGAGCTAAGAACCGGAGGTAACTGTGATCCCAGTACTGGGGAGGCAGACACGGGCAGATTCCTGGGGCTTGCTGGTCAGCCACTCTAGCCTAATTGCTGAGTCCTGGGTCCCAATGAGACCTTGTCTCAAAATCAAGGTGGACAACTGAGGGACAACCCTTAAGGATGACTTCTGACCTCTACATACATGTAACACACACACACACACACACACACACACACACACACACACACACCCCTGCACCCCCACACAAACACACATACACCAATACAATAAAATAAGTATATTTCTTTTCCTTTTGTGTTTTACCAGAGCCTCCCTTAATAACTCAGCACTTTAGTAGCTAGGGGTATAGCTCAGTAGTAGTAATTAATTGCCTTGTGTGAGGCCCCCCAGTTTAATACCCAGTACTGTGAAAGGGAAAACAATAGTCAATGCTTTTTTATGCAGGTACATGTTTCAAAGAGCCATGGGACTAACTTCTAATCAGAAAGAAGGAAAAATGAAACAAGGAAAATCACAAACTGCTTTCTGGGGCTAGGGGTGGGACAAGGTAGGATAGAGTTTTTGGGTGGAGCTGGGTTTCATTCCTCAGACAAGGCCTAGCTATGTAGTCCTGGCTGGCCTGGCCCTCAATATGTAGCTCAGGCTGGCCTTATCATCATCCTTACAGAAATTCTTCTACCTCAGCCTAGCAAGCCCCGGGATGACAGGTGCACACCACCACACCTACCTGTGTATTCTGTTCAAGTACACGGAAGACTCAACAGTGTCAGCAAGGCTGCAACATTAGAAAGCCACTGCTGAACTAAACAGATCAGAATCTAAAGACAACCGCAGACCATCCTCCACAGTGAAAAAGATCCAAGTTCTAACTTCAGTATACGGTGACTGCTAAATGCACTCATAATGAAGCCAAGATAATCATTAAATTAGACCAGAGGCTGTCTATATTTTGGCCATTCTTTCATCTCTATATTCTCCACCACAGCTGGATAGCTACTAAATTTCTAAATCTGTACCCGTGTTCAGTTTGTGAAAACTCTCTTTAAAAATTCCCCTATGGGAAAAACTCCCCCATGATACAAAGTTGGAGCACTCTCAATGTCTTCAAGCACTTCAAGCACTTTATTTTCACATAACTGAAAATAAAGCAGTAATACTGCACCAGCATTTCTGAAGCCACAGATTCAGAAGCAAAGCTAATAACCAAAGGCCACCCAGCACAGAAAGAGAGCTCAGACACACACAGCCAAATGTGGATCAGACCCAATGACTGGGCACACAGAATACCGTCTACCACATGGTAACTGCTTGTTTTTCTTCAGAATCAAAATCTGCACTCAATAACTTTTACAGAACCAGATTTTGATTGCGCATATTAGTACTGTCGACCCTTTAGTAGTATCTGGTTCTTAAGAGGCCAAGAGATTCTAAGAAATTGCAGGCATGGGATCAAGATCATCATGGTATTCTCTGTGTGACTGTTCTTCCTGATGCACAGAGTTGATAATTCACTGAATAATTCTTAATGGATGAACTACAGTCCAGGCTATCTAAAGGCACAACTTTCTTATTTATTCGTGTGTGTGTGTGTGTGTGTGTGTGTGTGTGTGTGTGTGTGTGTCAGAGAGAGAGAGACAGACAGAGACAGACAGACAGACAGAGAGAAACAGGGTCTCACACAGCCCAGTCCAATATAGTAGCCAAAGCTAGCTTTGAACTCCTTGATGCTCCTGGTTCAGCCTCCCAAGTTTTGAGATTACAGGTATATACAATCACACCTTGCTTCCTTTTATGTTTATTTGGTTTTGTTTTTAAACATTTTCTAATATTTAAAAAAGAATTACAATGTCTTTTTAATATCTATATATATGAAAAACACACACACCCACAAAACACACACACACACACAACCTCTACCTAACTTTACCACTCAAAATTCCTTAGCAATTTGAAAATTTCTTAGTACTTAGCTACTAGGTTTCAAAGAAGTCATCAAATCCTTTTGCCCACCATCACATGTCCTCCAAAGGTGTCATATTCAAAGAACTGGCATTGATTTTCAGCATAGCACGAGTCCTCCATTTCTCCTTGGATCACAATGTTCCGGGTGAGAATTCCAACCTCAGCTCTCATGTCTATCCCATCTATGATCTCACCAACATGCAGGTACTGGGGGGTCTCTGGTGACATGCATGAAGGAAGGACAATGTCAGAACAAAGAAAATGTGAAACCACCCAGAAAAGCATTTTCCATCATTTGACAATCCCAAGACATCTAACACCTCAGGATGACAGACTCCCAGAAGCAGGGATCTTTAAGACTGTCAATCCAACTGCCCACCCAAAGCCAGAGCTCCTGCTGCGGCTCCACCCTCTGTAGCTCAGCCCTTCCGTAGTGAGCACTAAAGCTGGGGGACTGGTCTAACACTTTCTCCCTAGTTCCTGCCCTTATTCTGCAGCCACTGGACGGACATATGAAGAACCAAATGCCAGGATATCTTAGAAATAAACGCTCCTGCAGCTCTTGCTATGGCAAGTCACATTGTGCTTCTACTTCAAAGTATGTGATCAGCATCTGCATACTAGCCAGTGGAGATGGCCATCTTTTTTTCCCTGGCTTACTATCTTTTAAATATCTTCCTTTCCTGGAAGTTTACAAGCAATTTCAAAGAAGTTTGTTTTCTCCCTCTGATGTTTTTCAGGAAGGAGTGTGGGACTTTCCACAGATAGTGATGATGGATAGTATCATTGTAACTTGGGAATTTCCTTTTTTCTTTCTATGTGTCTAGTATTATGAAAAGAAGAAAAGTAGCATATTGAACAAACATAGGGAAAAAAATGCCAACTCTAAACTGAGAATTTTACTTAACATTCTACTTATTCTTTTTTTAAAGCACAAAAATTTCAAACTTCAACATTCTTTACTCAAATACAAGCAAGTACTTCTTGAAGGGCATCTGTAGCTTCTGCTTTGTGGCCTCACAGTGTAATCGTGAGTACAGAAACAGGAAAGCAACATTAAGAACACAGTGTGCTAAAACCCCCAAAGGAAACACAAGGGGCTGTGGGCAGGACCAGTGAGCAGAGGACGAGTAGGAGTGAGCACCTGGCGGACAGTAGCATTCTTTCCACTCGCAGCTCACAAGAAGAATCACGTTGCAAACTGCTCTCTTCCAAAAACTGTACTACTCACAATTACAGTAGGAGATAAAAATCCAATCAAAATAGCTTATTTGGTCCATTTTAAATATGACTAAGGATCTCTTTTCTTTTTTAGTCAAGCAAGTAGGAATTCAAGAAATACTTTCTTCACTTAAGAAAGGCTAATATTCAACGCCGGGCAATGGTGGTACACGCCTGTAATCCCGGCATCCCAGCACTCAGGAGGCAGGCGGATCTCTATGAGTTGGAGGCCAGCCTAGTCTACAGAATGACAGTCCTAGTCTTCCAGGACAGCCAGGACTACACAAGAAACCCTGTCTTGAAAAATCAAAAAAAAAAAAGGTCTAGTATTAAAAATTAATTAGTTGTTAGGCGAGTTTAGAAAACCCATTTGCCTAGTCCTCATCTTTTCCTTTAACAAGGAAATGGAGACAGAGGAGCACTGATCACCTGCTCTGTCTCACCAGTGGCGGGAACACTGCCCATAAGGGCAGCATTCTATGCACCACCCTCTGTGCACTCACACTGAGATCAATGTCCATGCTGATATGGGGTGGTCAGGAGAAAAGACTGCAGGAATCAAAGGCCGAGAAAAGAGTGTGTTTCCAGAGTCGAGGGAGGAGTCCGGTACCTTTAACTTTGACCTGAAAACGGCTGCACTCCGGGCATGGGAGCAGAGTGAACTCCTCGGCTTGGTACATGGAATAGTCGGTGCTGGCAACCACAATTCGGTCTCCAGCTTCCCAGCCGCTAACGTCGTCCAACAGGTGAAGCTTCGCTCCATCTGCAATCTCCACCCGGAAACCAGAAAGAGATATTCCTAAACAAACAAACAAACAAACAGGCATCAAGAGAAGTGTTTTCTTAAATAAATAAATGTGTCTCTGAGTTACAAATCAAAGACCAAAATAAATACAATTCAATAATTTTTCCCCTAATGCTAATCATTTGTCTCTGAATAATAAAAATAAGAAGATATAGATTCTGGCCCCTGGAAGGAAGAGAGCCCATACACTACCGGCCATGATACAAATGTTACATCAGTAAACCTTCTTTAAAAGTCTGAAGATTCTCAGTGCTGGCGTCCTTTGCTTACTTCATCTCAGCACAAAAACTGCTGCCACCCCCAAAATACTCACCTACACCAGGAAGACGTCTCACTTGAACAGAAGTGGCCAGACACAGAATAGGTCTGAAATAAATGGCTAGTGACTTTATTTGGTCCAAGTCATCAGAAGAGACAGGACATTGGTACACAGACTCTCTTTGTGCTAGGAATGAAAGTAAACTGCAAAACATGCCTCATTTCTGTGCTTTGTGCATGCTTCAATCATTTCTTTTTAAAAATTTATAAACAATGAAATCTATTTTTCCAAGTTCTAGAGACTGTAAGGTCCAAGGTCCAGGCACCAACAAAGTCAGCCAAGGCTGGCCTCCTCGTGAATGTCACCTTTTCTCTTGGTTCTACATAGTGGAAGGGCAAACATATTCTGCATTCTTTGCCTAGGAGGAGTTTCCACTCTTGTTCACCAAACTATCTACCCTGTTGTTGGAGGTTTTTGCTCTTTTGGGGGGCCCATCACCCAGCTCCCAAATAAATCACACACGGAGGCTTATTATTACTTATGAATGCCCGGCCTTATCTTGGCTTAGTTTCTAGCCAGCTTTTCTTATTTTATCTTTCCTGTCTACCTTTTGCCTCTGGGCTTTTCCTGTTCTCTTACTTCTGTAAATCTTACTCTGATTCGTGTCTTGCTGTGTAGCTGGGTGGCTGGCCCCTGGAGTCCTCCTCCTTCTCTGGCTCCTAAATCTTAGCTCCCTCCTCCTTCTATATATTCTCTCTGCATGCCAGCCCTGCCTATTCTTTCTCCTGCCTTGCTATTGGCCAGTTTTTTATTAGACCAACAGGTGTTTTACACAGGCACAGTAACACAGCTTCACAGAGTTCAACAAATACAACATTAAAAAAAAAAGTAGCATACCTTAAAATAATATTCTACTACACTACCCCATTTATAAAATGTTGGGAAATTGCTGGGGAGGAAGCTCAGTGAGTAGAACGCCAGTCTAGCACACAAACTGTGCCTGGATTTGGTCCCCCAGCACCTCAAACTGAGCTCACAAGAAGTCTTTAAAGACTTCCAAACCATCCTTGCTGGAAGTAACCTCTGCTCTGGGCCTGAGAAAACAGTGGCCGTTTTTATAACTTTCTCATCTTTGCAAGGGGTATCAGTGAAGGCAGCAGGGCAAAACCCTTCATGTATTCACCACACTTTCTTCTTCACAGTATAGGTTACTGATGTTTGCCAAATGGATGATAGCCTGTTTGATACACTGTGACCTAGGAGTACACGGCTGTGACCTTTCTATCTTAGCTCCTTTGGAGGATGACATATTGTAAATGATGGAACCTTCTGACTACTAATAGGTGGTATGAAAATTTGAATGAGGATGGCTCATATATCTGAATATTTGGCTTCCAGTTGAGAAACTGTCAGGGAAGAATTAGGAGGTGTGTCATGGGTTTTGAGATTGCAAAAGCCCATGCCATTACCAGTTGGCGCTCTCTGCTTCATGGTTGTCTCAAGATGTGAACTCTCAGCTACTGCTCCCACCTGCTGTTGCGCTCCCACCAGGACGGTCATGGACTCTAACCCTCGGAAACTGTAAGCCCCAGAGTAATGCTTTACTTTTATAAAGTTGCCTTGGCCATGGTGGTTTATCAAAACAATAAAAAGGTGATTAAGACAGGTGGTCTTTCCAAACATTGCCTTTGAAAGTCAAAGCTGATTCCTAATCAGGCAGAGACAAACTCAAGTGCTAATCCAGTGTCTCTCTAGCTTACACTTCGGTTTGCTGCATTCAGTGCAGTGTTGAAGCATTTACTGTTCCTACAATATCTGTGATTCTAAAAAAATGTCATGAGCAGAAAGCTGATCTCGGGGAAATGTGAACAGAATCAAAGACAGCTACTTTACAAAAATCAATAGACGAGAATGATTCATGTTGAATAAATGCTTCTCCAGCATCATCTTAACTAGCAAGATGTTGCTGACTCTAATGAACTGAAGAGTAGGTCTACTTGAGTTGGGAGAATAAAAAGACAGGAAATGTTGGCAAAGAACAAGAACAATCTGGATAGTCTCACAGTCTTAGTCAACTGCCCAGATAAAACCTAACCTGGCCAAGTCACGAAGTCTGTCACTGGAGACTAATCTGCCCTGACTGCCTATTTTCTGCAAAGTACACATGTGTACACATATATGCAAACATAAACATACACATAAGTATCTAGTAAACTGGGAGTGCATTCTCAGTATGTTTCTTGGACTCACATTAACTAAGATAAATAACTCCAGCAATTATAATAAATTTTATTTATAACATTTTGTTTACAAATGAAAATGTTATAAACAAGAAATGTTTATAACATTTTCATTTAATATATCCTTCCAAAAATAGAAATAGGCAACTTAAGAACAAAGATCATCAGAAATCCTACCACAAATCACTACTCCAAATTTAAGGTTTTATTAAAATAAAATACTTCATTAAATGGAACAATGAGGAAATTTTCAATTTTTTTCACATTAAATTTCAATTCTTTTTTTTCCAAGATAACGATACTAAATAAATTTTGATTTGAAAAGTCATTAGAATTTATTTCTCTTAAAACAATAAAAGTCAGAAAGATCTTGGGAACACTTTAGTGTTTGTTAAATTCTCACTTTTTTCTAGGCTGAGGAGATAATCCTGCCTATGATAATCTCCTCCTGGCACTCCTCATTGAAGTCTAAAAGGAAGTGAGTTCAGTCTCCTGCTTCCTAGGGAGAATTTCCACCCCTTCCGGAAAGCAGGAGTCACTGAGGACATCAGCCCATGGTAGATGTCAGGGGTTCCCACTTTCAGAAGTGAGCAGCCAATATGATGTGGAAATTAAGGTCCCTACGCAGGAGAAACTGACTCAACCCCTGGTGCAGTCTCCTCCGGCCTGGAACTTTCCTGGAGACGGGACTATTGAACACATACAAGACCAAGCTGCTAGGGCTGGTGCTTAACACCTCTGCCTGAGACTGCTATTGGGGCCAGAAGCCGGGCTTGGTCCAGCTTCTCCACCCATCATAGCGACCACATCCTCTCTGAAACCCACACTGCTTAGAAGCAATATGGGAGAAGTTCTTGTCACATCTCAGACATTCCATTTATTTGGCTTCTTAATATTTTATTTATTTCTATTTTATGTGTATAGGTGTTTTGACTGCACGTATGTCTATGCACCACATGCTCTATGCACCACAGGCATGCAGTGTCCACATAGGCCAGAAGAGAGCACGTCAGATTCTGTGGAAATGGCATTGCAAACAGTTCTAAATTGCAGGTGGTGCCAGGAACTGAACCCAGGTCCCCTGGAAGAGCACCAGTTCTTTTAACCGCTGAGCCATCTCTCTAGCCCCTATTTACTTGCTTTAAAACAGAACATTGTGTTCAACCACAATCATACAAAAGATTTTATTATAACCCGAATCATGTTTGTGGCAGCATCAATACACATTCAGGGCCTGCATGTACGATGTTAAAACTTCAAATGTGATATGTATGGCAGCCCTAGCTAGTGTTTCTCTTCTTATCCTCATTCTTCAAATGAGAAGACTGAGGTTAGGAAGTGAATCCCATGTCTATGATCAAAAGGAAGTAAAAGAACCAGGATAGGATCCCAGGCACTCTATCAACAACAGTCCAAATTAATGGAAAATTAATTGGGTTGCTACACAGATGAGAAAACCTGGGTAACTGCAGATACAGTAAGTACCTCTTAATTTTGCTCAGCTCACATTCATTTCATACCTCATGTGCTTGGAAGAGGCAGGTATTGAAAAAAACAAAGACAGGAAGGAGCCAATCCACAACTAATGCAAGAAAAGCCCTGGCAGCAAACAGGGAAATTAAGAAATCCCACAAAGTCAGACACTCCCTAAATACCCAATGCAAAGCATTAGTCAAACAAATCATAGCAGCTTGGGCTGCACAATGAGTGATAGGCAAGCCTGGGCTACAGAGTGAGAGGCTGTTTAAAGAAAAAGGTTTTAAGGATTACAGTAAAAACTTATATTGAAGAAAATTTAGCTAGAAAGACGGCTCAGCAGGAAAAAGCACTCGCCATCAAACCTGACGACCTGAGTTTGATCCCTGGGTCCCACATGGTAGAAGAGAACCAACCCTCAGCCGTCTTCTGACCTCCACACGCATGCTCTACATGCACTGTGCACACACATGTGCATAATAAATAAATAAATAAGCCGGGCGGTGGTGGCGCAGGCCTTTAATCCCAGCACTCGGGAGGCAGAGCCAGGCGGATCTCTGTGAGTTCGAGGCCAGCCTGGTCTAGAGAGTGAGTTCCAGGAAAGGCGCAAAGCTACACAGAGAAACCCTGTCTCGAAAAACCAAAAAAAAAAAATAAATAAATTAAATAAATAAATAAATAAATAAATAAATAAATGCAATAAAAAAATAAAGAATTCAGATAACTCTTTAGGAGCCTAAGAGATGGGGCTCAGCAGTTAAAAGCACTTGTTGATCTTGTAGAAAACCTGGGTTCAGTTCCCGGCACCCACATAGCAGCTCACAACTACCCGTAACTCCAGTTCAGGAGATCTGATGCCCTCTCTGGCCTCCTCAATCATCAGGTACACACACATGTGGTACACATATGCTGTGGGATGTATGGCAAATGTGTTGCTAATTAATCAATAAAACACTGATTGGCCGTTGGCTAGGCAGGAAGTATAGGCGGGGCAAGGAGGAGAATAAAGCTGGGAAGTGGAAGGCTGAGTCAGAGAGACACTGCCAGCTGCCACCATGACAAGCCGCATGTGAAGATCCTGGTAAGCCACGAGCCATGTGGCAAGGTATAGATTAATGGAAATGGATTAATTTAAGCTGTAAGAACAGTTAGCAAGAAGCCTGCCACGGCCATACAGTTTGTAACCAATATAAGTCTCTGTGTTTACTTGGTTGGGTCTGAGTGGCTGTGGGACTGGCAGGTGAGAGAGATTTGCCCTGACTGTGGGCCAGGCAGGAAAACTCAAGCTACACACATACACACAGGTATTCACACATTCACACATAAAATAGGAACAAATAAAATCTTTGCTTTTAAAAATAACTGATTAAGAAAACAGGTTAAAAAATGGGAAGGAGGAGTGCATATAAAATTTAAACATACAAGAATAGCTTCTTCTTCGGGAAAACCAGAAGACAGGTGTCTGTAGAACTCATCAAGCTGACAACCATGATCAACTATCACACTACTTAATTAGACACTATGACTCAGGATCAAGAACACAGTCCAAGGAGGGCTGCCAAACCTAAAATAGATCAGTAGCTAGTCCAGACTTCCTGAGTCTACAAGATTTAAGTTTAGTAGGGAAATCAGCTCCAACTCTGACTAGCTGACAAATCTGCCAAGACAGACTGATGTCTGAACAGTAGTACCCTACAGCCATGTGTCACAGTTCTTACCCATGTCTCACCGAGTTCAAACCCTCTTTGCCTACCTTCAATCCATTCACTATAGGCCGTCACGGAGAACTTCTGACCATCCAAGGTGTAAAATTCTCCTTGAGCCAGGGCCTTCCCGCCAGTACTATGGTTTTCATAGTTTCTCACAGATTCATTGCAGGAAGAACTTCCACCATCGATGACACCAACTAAAGCCCAAGCTTGCCTATAAGGAAAACAGCAAGCACATCTGGTCATTTGTCACAGAAATGACCCAAGCCCCAGACATGGATATGGTGGGAGGCTGGTTTTCAACATCTGTATTTCATTTCTCACTTTTCCCATGAGGCTGCAGTTTCTAGGCTTTTGCTGAAGTAACTGATGTCACAGAAGCAAATGCACTTGATGTTCAAAAACTTGTTTTTCCGGCTCACTCACAGGTAAAACAGAGATGACTATGGCATCAGTTAATCATGGACTTCCTTCCTGGACACACACACATGAGCATGTGTCATTCTAGACATAAAACCCTTGCTATCTCCTAAAAAGACTGCCATCTGCTTTCTTGTAGTGTTTGCTGGTTGTTTTTGTTTTTGAGACAGGGTCTTGGGTAACCGAGGCTGGCGCTGAATTATTTAGGTGGGAGAATGATCTTAAATTCCTGACCCTCTTGCCTCTGTGACCAAAGTGCTGGGACCGCCATCACACCTGACTTCTCAACTTGTTTTTTTTGTTTGTTTGTTTGTTTGATTGCTTTCATGATATTTCTAGGGATGGAACTCAAGGCCTGGAAGCTTTAAAAGTTAATGCTGGGGGGTCTGGGTACCTGGATGTTCAAGTAGATCAACACTGAGTTAACAGTAGCTCTCAAGCCTTAGCGTCAGAATGGCTTGAGGGAAGAACTCTTAAATCAGATCACTGCCCCACTCCCCCACCACCCCGACCTGAGAATCAGAGGATCAAAGAATCTGCACATCTAGCAAATTTCCCAGTGATGCTAAATGATGCTCCTAACCATACGTTGAGAACACTTAGGGTCTAGGGAGAGGGCTCAGTCAGTAGAGAACCTACTGGAAAGCATAAAGACCTAAGTTCAAATTCTTTTTTTTTTTTTTTTTTTGGTTTTTCGAGACAGGGTTTCTCTGTGTAGCTTTGTGCCTTTCCTGGATCTCGCTCTGTAGACCAGGCTAGCCTCAAACTCACAAAGTTCTGGCTGGCTCTGCCTCCCGAGTGCTGGGATTAAAGGTGTACGCCACCACCGCCCAGCCCTAAGTTCAGATTCTTACCACCTCATAAAAGGCAGGGTCCATGCCGGGCGGTGGTGGTGGTGCACGCCTTTAATCTCAGCACTCAGGAGGCAGAGCCAGGCGGATCTCTGTGAGTTCGAGGCCAGCCTGGGCTACCAAGTGAGTTCCAGGAAAGGGGCAAAGCTACACAGAGAAACCCTGTCTCGAAAAACCAAAAAAAAAAAAAGGCAGGGTCCAGTGGCACACGTCTGTGATCCTACTGTTACAGAGGCAGACACAGGCAGATCTCTACAGCTTACTGGCTAGTTACCCTAGGCAAATCTATGAAGTCCAGGTTCAGTGGAAGGTCCTGTCTCAAAATATGAGGTGGAAAGTGATTGAGGGAGACACTAAAGGTTGTTCAAGGGCACACACACACACCCCTAATTTAGAGGTCACAGTTTACAATGGTAATTATCACTCTTTTGACTGTTGTCCTACCCTTTGAAAACCTGATCTAAGACACCTTGGGCATTAGCAGTTTTTAATGTCTGTGTATTTAGGCACAGTGGAGAATCACTGAGTTTGAAGTTTCTAAATATCCTTAAAGCCACAGAATTGCTATCTAACAAATTTTCAATTTTACAAACGATTACCTGGAGAAAGCAATGTGTTTTTAAAATGCCATCTGACTTCCACAATAACAAATATTTAATGGACTCGCCCCAGCTTGTATCCAAAGTTAGTCAAAGAAAAAATGTATAGCAACAAAAGCCAGGAAACTTGCCTTAAGCCCCCTGGTTCAAACATGAAAAGAAAAATGTGAACTTCATACTTTGAGAAAAAAAAAAAATACTAAATGTAATCTATGCCAGACAGATGGCTAGATACTCAGAGAAAAAGTGCACTAAAGCCAGCCTCCAGCCTTCCAAGTCCAGCAGCTGCCCCGGTGAGGATTAGGGGCTGAGAACCAGTCAGAGCTGTTTACATCCCTTGATACAGCAGAAAGGATCAAACAAAGACTGTCTCAACTATTATCTCCCAGCAGAGAGGAGAGGAAGAATGTCAGAGGCTCCCTTTCCTGCCCAGAACTGCTTCAGCAACTATGAAACAATGTTCTGTTCTATTAACATTATCTCAAGAACACTCCCACTTCCTCCTCCACTTGTGGGAAATTTCAATGCCCTAGAACACAGTCTTCAAGGGGTGCCTGCTTCTGTACACTGGAGATAATGTCAATACCATGGAAGGCTGGTGAACGCCACTCTAACTTCTCCGTGAACTGAGCAGGGATATTTTAAAGGGAATTTAGAGAGCAGTTCCGTACAGGGAAGAAGCAAAGTCAGGGCAGTTATGGTGACACAAGATCAGAAGCAGTGATGACACAGAGGAACACAAGCTGCCACACCAGGAAACAAAGGAGGTGCTCTGGTTTGGATCTTCAGTGTTCCCCAAAAGGCCCAACGTGTTGAAGGCTTGTTTTCCAGCCAATGAGGCTACTCAAGAGTAGTTGAACCTCTAAGAGATGGTGGGGAGAGTGGGGTTGAGGTGGCCAGGTAAGGGCTGCAGAGAAGTTAAGAGCACTGGAGGAACAGTCTTAAGTACCCTGCACCTATAGGTAGCAGCTCACAACCTAGCTCCATGGGATCTGACACCCTCTTCGGGCCTCTGGGGACATGGACATGGAAACAAACACAGACACATACATGGGGATAGACACACACACACACACACACACACACACACACACACACACACACACACGCACACGCATGTATACAAGTGCACGTGTCACTGGGGACATGCCCTGGCATGGCTTCATGCACTCCAGGGCCCCTCTTCTCACTCTGCATCCTAGGCGTCATGGGGTAAGCATCTTTACCTACTATCATTACTGTGATGTTCTCTGCCTTGCAACAGGCCTAAAGCCACAGGGCCAAGTGACCAGGGCCTGAAATCTGTCAAACTGTGAGCCAAAAGTAAGCTCTCCTTTTAAGTTAGTGAATGTCTTAGATATTGCTTTTGTCACAGTTACTGAAAGTTGACTAATACAATAGGCATCTAACTTTGCCAAGAATATGTTTCTACTCTTCGGTCTATGCATTATAGGAACGGGTGCACACACACATCAGTAGATGGGTAAACACATCTGATAGTAGCTTCAAGTTGGAAAGCCATTCTGATATCCACAGTAAACAAACTACAGTATACTCATTCATAGAAAATAAACAATGGGGGAAGCTGGGCATGGTGGCGCACGCCTTTAATCCCAGCCCTTGGGAAGCAGAGGCAGGCAGGCAGGCATGAGTTCAAGGCCAGCCTGGTCTACAAAGTGAGTTCCAGGAGAGTCAGAGCTACACAGAGAGACCCTGTATTGGAAAACAACAAATAAATAAATAAATAGGTAGATAGATAAATAGATAAATAAATAAACAATGATGTAAATAAAAAAGGCCAGCCCTATGTGCAGCAGTATGAACAGAACTCATGATGTGAGCAAAAATAGCCAGACACAAACTATTTAGTCTCTTATCATTTATATGAAGCTCAGAAAAGGACTAACCTAACCCTTAATGTGCTCCCTACTTCAGGAGAATGCTTATCTTTGGAGAGGAAGGGATTATTAGAGCCTAGCAGTGGTGGTCGGAGGGAATGCTGACAAGGTTTTATTCCTTGGCCTGGGTGGTGACTACATGAAATCGCCTTGTAAACTACCATTAAGCTATATTTTCTTATTTTAGCACTTCTCCATTTGTGTGTTATCGGAGTAAACCCTGAGGCTTTGCTCCTAATAGCCTGTGTCTAGACAGCCATTCTCTGCTACCTAGACAGCACACGCCTCAAGTCCTGAAGGCCTCTGGCCTCTGCAGCATGCCTAGTTTTTCCCTAGGCCGGCTTATGGCTGTTGGTTTTCCTTCTCGTGTTTTGATAGCTTATAAGAAAAAGTGGCTGGGCGGTGGTGGCGCACACCTTTAATCCCAGCACTCGGGAGGCAGAGCCAGGTGGATCTCTGTGAGTTCAAGGCCAGCCTGGGCTACCAAGTGAGTCCCAGGAAAGGCGCAAAGCTACACAGAGAAACCCTGTCTCAAAAAACCAAAAAAAAAAACAAAAAAAAAAAAAAAAAAAAAAAAAAGAAAAAAGAAAAAGTGAGTAAGAAGCAAGTCAAGATGATAACAGACCTCTTTCCTTCACTAACATCATCTTCAAGAGTTTCTGTAGACAACACTGTGCCTAGGAGAATCTAAGTGGGTCATTTTAGTGTGCAGTTTTGAGGCCTCTATTTCTGTCACTGCAGACATTTCCTAAAGTTCCTAAGAACATTCAGCAGAATTACAAATTTGGGCTTTTTGCTTTTCTTTCTCCTTTCTTTCTTTCTTTCTTTCTTTCTTTCTCTCTCTCTCTCTCTCTCTCTCTCTCTCTCTCTGTCTTTCTTTCTCTCTCCCCTTCCTTCCTCCCTCCCTCCCTCCCTCCCTCCCTGCCTTCTTTCTTTCTTTCTTTCTTTCTTTCTTTCTTTCTTTCTTTCTTTCTTCCTTTCTTTCTTTCTTTTTGATTAAATGGTGAGCCAGTCACTTCCCTCAGCCTCCAGACAGTATCAGGAAATCAAGGGTGATTAGTAGAGAATCAGTAGCGGTAACTTCTGTATGAATGATTAGCTTAGCTCTCCAACTTTTGGCTGCCTCTCCTATGCCAGAATTCATCAGAACTGAGCCAATGAAGCAAGTGGAATCAAAATAGCATGTAAAGGATTCCAGTCATATTAGCATGCAAAAGATTCCAAAAGAGAAAGAAAAAGAGACCTAAGCCTGCCTACCCTTAGGGCTTTTATGACAGGCTTTCCATGGAACTGTGCCCTAACCTCTCAACTGCTCAGATGTCTCAATTAGCCTAGGCCTCAGCATCTTCAGTTTTGTTATGCTCAGAAGGTAATGGTGAGAGGAAGTCTCTTCAGAAGCAAGTTATCTTCACTCTACCCAGTGTTTTTCAGAACCTCATCTCTACGTTTTCCACTGGCCTTAGAGACAATTCACAAAGAGCTTCATAAATCAAAGCCAAGACTGTTCTGTGTACCACATCTAGTGGTTTAAAACATGGTGCAAATAAGAGGCAATCTGCTGCACCCATAGGAGAGGCCTTCCGGGGCGGCCACGCAGCCAGCTAAATCAGCAGCAGCCATCTGTGGTTCTCTGCCCACCTTCTCTGATTTCACAGGAAACTCCACCAGAGCTGGGAAGGGAGGAACAAGGTCTACCTACCTGTAGCCCAGCCCTTGGATCAGCTTACTTCCCAACCGGTCCTGGATCATCTGGATCGTTCCCTGTAACAGGCTCTTGACTGCTGAATCTCCAACAGCAATAGCTACAATCCGACCGGGATCCTGAGCTCTCAAAAATTCCTGAAGTCGCCGGCTCTCATTGTGGTACTCGTGGGTATCAAACTTCTCATATTCCAAAACTCTGGCTGTGTCTTGGTCAATGACCCTCACATTGAGGCCCCGGGAAAAGTCCTTTTCAAAGGCATAGGAGCCAAAGGGCAAGCCTGAGGAATGCAGAGTCCTTGCCAGCATCGTCCATGATGTCCTCCGCGCCCCATGCAACTCCAGTATCCCACCAGCCTCCACGCCAATAAACTTTTTGCCAAATGTTGGCATACTTTCACCTTCATCTGACTTGCCATACAAGGTAATTGTCGCTTTGGATCTATAGCGGCATTTTTCTGCTCCAATATGAAGCGCCCCACCATCCTGGATCAGGATGTAACGAGTCCTCAAGGTAATGTTTCTGGATCCATCTTTATCATCCCCAAACACAAGCAGTCCTGCAAGGAACAACACTACTTGAACCTTTGGAACTGTGTTCTAACTAGCAGATGCGGGTCACTGGGGGTCGGCCATGGCCCCCTGGTTCCAATCCCAGCTGTTCCCTGGCTGCCATCATGATGTGACCAGCTGCGAGCTCCTCAGAGGAAGACGCACCGGTCTCCATGCCTCCCCTGCCATTGTGAATGGCACCCTCTGGAGCTCTGAGCCCAAATATACTCTCTTAAGGTACTCCTGTAAGCACTTAATTGCAGCAATGAGAAAAAATTGCGCATCCCTTTGTCTTTTGTCTTTCTTTTTTTGAACAAAATCTACTACAGCTATTCTACATGAAGAACAGGAAATAACGCCCACATCACAGAGCATCCATGGGGCTCCCACAGACAGGGACTGTTACCTACCTCCGTCCTGAATGACTATAGAATTCACTGTAGCATCTGAGGTCAGGCGGAACATATCCCCCTCCTTGATAACAACGTGTTTTGCAGAATCTTGTCCTGGATCCCAGTTCCTGAGACGAGGGTTTTGATCTGGACAATTCTCTACAAAACAACACAACCCTGATGTAGAATCCAATCCAACAAAGTGCAAGAAAACCACATGACCAGCCAAGGCCAAGAGTTGCTGTCATTGAGCACAGATCTGCATGGAAAGTATAGAGACACTGATCTCCTGTCCCTGAAATGCAAATCCCACCTGTTCCCAAACAGAAGAGGTATGACTTCTTTACTTTAATATATTAAATAAAAAATGTTAGCACAAAATCAAGTCATTACCTGGTTTAGGCCAAACTTCACAAGATAAAAATGAAGTTCCCCTGACTACCTACTTTGGAAATAACAGTAAGAACAAATTTCTTTTGGACCCACACTATAAAGATGTTTTAGAAAAGAAAATAATAGCCTGGCAACGTAGCTCACTGGCTAGCTTATCATGCCTGAGGTCCTGGATTTGATTCCCATAATTTTAGCCAAACTGACACATATTCTCTCTCTCTCTCTCTCTCCCCTCCCCCCAACTGGACTAATGGAAACAGAAACTGCAGAAATTTCTAACATGTATGTTAGATATTCAAAAGTTTCTTCCTAAACACAGAGAATTAGAAAGTAGGCTATAAGAGCACCTCTTTCCCCACATGGACACTTCCTCAACAAAACTACAGAACGCAAGGGGCTAAAACCATGACCTCTCGTTTTCAGAGATGAGGAAACTGCAGAGTAGAGAAGCCCAAACAAAGATTAGTTAGTGAGTGCAGTGATGTGGAAGCTCTGCCTGAGGAAATGAGGTCCATTAACTTGCAGTCTTCCTAACCAGAAGTGTGACCTATCTCCTGAACAGTAGATAATAAAATGGCAGCTGTTTATGTGTGAAATACTTCTAGGGGAAAGAAAAATCATAGCTTCACTTTTGATCAGCTAACAACTCAAGATTTGCCAGAGATCATTTTGTCCACTCTACAGCAGATACTGTGAATTTTGTAAACTATAGATGGGGGCGGGCATATTTCTACAGGTCTATAAAGCAGCCTGGGAGAAAAGCCATCATGTTTGAAATAAATAAATGATAAATAATGTGGTCCTCAATTTAGGTGCAATTGTCCTCAGACAAAGGAAGAAAAAGCTAGGGGTCCAGAGGCAGCTCCACAGACTCAGACCCCAAAGGGTGGAACTTAGTACTTAAGTAGGAGGAGCATGAAGGGGAGACAAGAACACAAGAAATGTTGGGGCTGGGAGGTGGAACAATGAACAATGCTTCAGAGAGTGGACCACTCTCACAGAGTCTGGTTCCCAGCACCCACGTTAGCTCACAATCGCCTGTAACTACAGTTCCAAGGGATCCAATCCGCTCTTCCGGCCTCTGTGATTAACCCACCCATGTGGCATTCCCTCACACAAATACACACACACATAAGCATAAATTAAAAACAATAAAAATAAACCTATTTCAAAAAGACTAGAAGGAATATATATATACATACATATATACATATATATATATATATATATATATATATATATATATATATCCCACCATCCTTGTCCATTACTCAAGTCAGCTGTATTTAAATTAAGCACCTGTGTTTAACTAAACAAAGGTAGGAATGAGAGGCATATGCTTGAGGACAACAGGAGAAATACTGTGCCAAGGCTGAAGGCTCATGTGTGATAGTGGAGACTCAGATAAAGAAGAAAGCATTCTAAATTTGCCTTTGAACCTGCACACCCAACGCCATAATCGTCCCATTTCTCAGTGCTTAAGTGGCTTATGCTGCCACTCTGAAGCGACAGCAACTAGAATTCAATTAGTCTCATAAGGCCTTGGCAATTATTTGATGAGATTATTTTTCTCATACCGGATCCATAATTACTATTTAACTCTTCACACAATTCATTATAAACCATTATACTAAAGGTAATCCTTTGAAATGGTGGGGTAGCTCAGTGGTAGAATGCTTGTTTAGAACAGAAAAAGCCCAGAGTTCAACCCCCAGCACTACAAAAAAATAGAATGACTTTTCTTCAACCTCCCTATTTTCTCATAAAACATAGAGCTGAAATTCTCCAGAGTGTTAGATAAGAAGCAAATGTCACATGTCACAAGCTACTGAGAAGGAATTCCAATCTGTGGAGACCTGAAGTCCATTGTAAGAGTTATGCAATTCCTCTTCATTGCTTGTAATCAATTCCTAGAGAGCACACTCCATTAGAACGATCACCCAAAAAATTCCCAGAGTTCTTCCTTCCAGTAAAACATTCTTAAATGAGAAAATGTAGGATGTGCAGAAATCATTAACTATCAACTCGACAGCCCCATCTCCTAGGCACATTCGTAAGAGCAAAAGCCACAGTGAGGCTGACCATAAAACACTCCAGCACACTAGATCTTTCCAGCGATCATCTCCACTTGTACTGCCAACATGTGGGACTAACGAGCACTGACTCCAGGACCCACATCTGCAGCCTCGTGTTTTAGATGGACTAAGAAAATCCCAAGGAAAGCACAGATTGCAGCTCTGATTTCCCACTAGTCTGGCATCCCACTCCTAACGATTATTTGGAAAATGTGAATCAGAACTTGGTTATTGTGTTTGGAACCTGGAATAGAAAGTCAGTACTGCATGCAAGGGAAATCAATGTTATAAATTCCCAGTGTGGCCAACTGGCTTGGCCAGCGAAGATGTGGAAAGGCTCCTCTCTCTTACCCCCTGTTTATTCTTTTAGAAATGTTGGTAACTACTTCCTCCAGGACTTTAAATTGACAAAATCCCTAAAGTACCCTGAAAACCAAAATAAAATAATATTTGTAAGTTTTACAAAGGGCAAAGGGGGCCTCAACTGTTACATTATTATATCCGGTTAAGGAGGCTTCTCCTCAGACAAAAACCTGTAGTAGACTTTGTTAAAAAAAAAAAAAAAAAAAAGAGTACTCAACTCAGGTAGTAATGGTCTGGTCCTCTATGTCACAGCCCTGGGGCCTCTGAGTTTTACACCATTCCATGGGCATTTCTATGAAGCTGCTGCTACTGTTTATTGAAAACATACTGAAGTTGATGGGCAACGTGTTTCTCCAAAACCAATCAAAATAAATTTATTACCATTAAATAAATTCATTCTCTCATTTTCTCTCTCTCTCTCTCTCCCTCTCCCTCTCCCTCTCCCTCCCTCCCTCCCTCCCTCCCTCCCTCCCTCCCTCCCTCCCTCCCTCCCTCCCTCTCTCTCTCTCTCTCTCTCTCTCTCTCTCTCTCTCTCGTGTTTGTGTGCGCACACACACATGCCTAAAGATCAGGGAGCGGGTCACGCATGGAGACAAGAGAGTAACCCAGAGAGTCACCCCTCAGTCAGGCTAGACTGGCTCCATTCAGAGTCAGGAATCTTTCTGGTCCCACCTTCCCAGTGCTGGATTACAAACACACGCGAACATACCGAGTTTCGTTTTTTTTAAGATCTTTTTTTTTTTTTTTTTTAATTTTTATTTATGTGTGTTTGTTTGTGAATGTATGTCATGTGTACGCAGGAGTCCAGTGAAACCAGAAGAAGGTATGGGAGCCCCTAGAGCTCAACATGGTTGTGGGCCACTGTCCTACCCCTTGTAGGTTTTGGGAACTAAACTCAGATCCTCACCAACTGAATTACCTCCTCAGCACTGATCATTAAATTTCTGACCTGACTTCTTGACAAACAAATGTCATTTAAGAAATGAAAATTCCCTAGATGATATTTAGCTATGAACAGAATGGGTAGGACTGGACAAATGTATCAACTCACACAGATAGACGTTTCTTTTAAGGATACACTCCATAACTCAAAAGTATTTTACACTGTTTATCAAGCCTGTTTCATATCACAAAACAGTTTCGTTTTTAGTCACTTGTTGGTTTTTTTAAATAAAGTCCACTTTATCACTATACAAATGACCAAATAAACATATTTCAATCCAGAACTCACAGCTCCCACAAAGTACAATCCTGAACTCCCACAAATTAGTAAAGAGCATTTTAAGAGATGCTCCAAGAACAACTTGAACCCTGAGACACAATGGGGAGCCAAAAATGCTAAGAAAGCCAAGCCTTCCCATTTAGTTTCCCACAGATTCCTCAAACAACTGCTCCCATTCACAAGACACTACACCTCATCCTACCTGTGGATTAGGTAGTTAGAGCCAGCCTAAGCAACACAAGGGTTTTTTCTTAAAAAAAGTATTCTACTTCCTCTCCTTAGCTCTTCTTTTAGACTATGCTCTATGTGCTCGCACACACATGTGCATGGGCACGCAGTACATACCATCTGGAGCATATTTTGAGGATATTCCCAAAATGACTGCAAGCGCCACAAAAAACGAGAAGCTGGTTATCGCGAAGCAGATGAAGGTGTTCTTGTGTCTCTTCTGCTTCCGGTTCTCCCTGGACGATTGCTGCTCCTCCGAGGAGAAAGCAAAGGTTGCTGGGGCTTCTTGGCTGGTGGAGGTCAATTTGGCTGAAGCGTGGTTCTTTGGAGGAGGAGGAGGACGTAAGGGAACCACCTTGCCAGGAACGTAACCAGGTGAACGATGGCCGTTTCCGTTTTGAGGTTGCAAGAAAGCAGGGGAGTGTCCCCTGGAACCAGCGGCATACATGATACCTTGTCACTGTGAAAAGGAAGAGAAGGTTTTACACTGTAATGGCTTTAAAACTTTGTTTTGAGACAGGGTCCTGTAGACCAGGGTGGGCTAGAACTTAATATGTAACCCTCAAACAAATCTACAAATAGGCACCATTATCCCCATTTTGTTCATGAAAAAGCTGAGCCCTAGAAAGAGATTCACACTAGCCTAGGCACCTGCTCTAAAGATTGGCCTCTTAACAGTTTGTGGGGGCATAATCAGAACCTAACAGCCCTCAAATAGCATGTTAATCTCTGGAATCTTTCATGAATAAGTTCAGCCGACTAACCATGCGCAATTCTTTTTTTAGCTGAGAAAAACGGTCACACACAAAGGCCCTCCTCTTTATGTTCATTATAGTCAGCACTAAGAACAAGTTGGGGATGAAACTGTTAATTTGGTGGGGGGGGGCAGGAGGGAAAGAATACAGAAGGGAAGGGGGAGGAAGGGAAGAGCCAGCTAGCTCTACCATATAATGTCTTGCTACGATAACTGTTGATAACTATGATGTGCATAACAGCTTCAGAAATATGACACCCAACCTCGTCCATTATATTCTTTCCTTAACAACCAGAGCATCCCAAGTCACCTGACTGCATCCAATACCCTCACAATAAATTTCCCATGTCTACACCAAATAAAGAAGAACTTGGTTGTGCAGGGAGCCTCCAAATGGCTCCCAACAATCAGCAAACCCATTAAACATAAAAGGGCCCACTAGTAAGTATTTCCAGGACCCAAATGACATGGAAATGAATGGGGAGTACAAAGGAAGTCTAATCAGGAATTGGTCATGAGTTTACATGAGGCAAAGACCATTATCCAAGTCAGTGTGTCTGTCAAAATGACTCGGTCTCTGGGGCTCGATGTGTGAATAAAAGCCATTGTTTAGATGAAGCTTAAAGTCATTATTTAGTGGAAGCTCACTTAAGACAAAGAAAAAAACACCGCCATCCAAGGTGCTATTGAAGAAACTGCTGGATGTACCACGCAGCAGACTCAAACAACGAACACAGTCAAGCAGAGTGTGACAAGACGGAAAAAAAAGCCATCCATTAACAAAGAAAGGGATAGAGACAATGTTCCTGAGTGCCAGGTTCACTGGGAGGGGACACAACTGTCATGATCTGCTGTGAAAGGGGTGAGGTCGATGCCCCTGGAGCTTCCATCCTTCCGCCTCATTGTCTCGGGGTGAGAAGGCTGGCATTATTTATCAAGCTGAAAAGCCCTTTTGGGGGATAATGTTTCACACCAGATGTAGCCACAAAAAAATAAAAAATAAAATAAAAAGCAGTGAGAGGCTCCAGGGAATCACCAATCCACTGGAAATAAAAGAATAACATGTCCTCAATGTCACAAAATGGCAACTTCACATGAAAACTCAGAAGGCATCTGCCATAAATGAATCCTTCTGAATCCATTAGCCCACTGGCTGAAAACTAAAAACGAGCCACCATTCTTGTCCTCAAAAGTGAAATAGCACTTCCATGATATTTTAGAATAAACAACGCAAAAAAAAAATCTTATTTTCAATTCATAAAAATCATTAAAATTGTAAAACAAACATGTTTCCTTCAGGTTTCATTTCAAATTGATGGATTTACTCTAGACATGGTAGTATGAATACATTACTTTAAAAAATATTGATTGCCACTTAGGGATCTAAATTATTCATGAAAACGATGTCTCCCTAACTCAGGAGGCAGCGGTGCTGAGACTGTCTTCAGAGAAACGCCGGGGCTCAGACAAAAGCTTTGCAGCATCCTCAAGAAATCTAGCTCCCAAACGCAATTTTAAATCACTTGCTTGGAAGATAAGGCAAAAATTCAGCCAGGAAATACTGCCAAAATGTGTTCAGCCTCCCAAACCCTCAACAATAGCTATTTAATCCCGCAAATCCCGTATCGAAAAGGCACTGAAGTTTCCTCTGGTATTCCAGCTTCAGTGTGAGCATCGGGCGCAGTCTGGGTTTTACTGGAGCCTCAAGTTTTGCTTTAACCATGTGGGCTGGCATTGCCAGTCTTGTTTGACTTATTACCAAGTCTTTTGAGCAAATATTTTTAAGTCATCATATAAGTAAATACTTATAAGATAATTATTTCAAGGACTTGTGAAATATCATCAAACACCAAAAATTAAGGATTAAAAACTGTGGAATAAACATCTGATCTCTACATGAAAGACTTGGATATTCCCATTGTGGATGGCTTGCTTATTTCAGGGGCTGTGCTATGCTGTAGTAGCCTTTAAAAATGTACAGGTGTGTGTATGTGTGTGTGTTCCAAGTATAACAGGGCACATATTTACTCTGTGTATATATACACATGCACACACACACATACTGGAAGGAAACGGGATGGGTAAAAATCTGTCTGATTTTGTGTTAAGTTTAGTCCCAGAAAATCTGTTAAACTACAGATTTTTCTATTTTTCTCTCTTCACATCTCTCCTCTCTCTCCCCATCTTTTCTCCCTGTGCCCCCCACTCCCCACAGGAATTTTCTATTACTTCAGTATTCTTGAGGATCTGAGAAACTTCACTAATCTGTGTCACTGATGCAACTGGGAGAAATTAAGAATATTATTTCAAGGGGAAAAAAGTCAGTTCTTGTCTAACTACTACAAAATACAGTTCTGACCTGAAGCTTGCTGACTGATAGGTTGCTTCACATCTGCAAGCAGGAACTCTGAAAACTAGGTGGCTAAATGTTACCCTTTCACAATGTGCTATAATGGTTTCAATCACACAGCATGAAATAAGGTAGACACCAAGAAAAAAAAATGGAAAACCTTCCCTTCGACTTTTTGTTGACAGGAAGAAATGATGAGATGGATCAAAGGGAAAGCCCTCCATGCGGAGACACCAGACGCACACCACAAGTGCTTATCACAGAGTAATGGAGGACACTTTGCTCCCATTCTGTATCATTAGTCTCCTAAATCACCCAGCCCTTCTACCCACTGTAGCAGCTCCCACTGTCCTTCATCAGACATGCACACACCCAATCATACTGAACACTCCATTAGAATCCAAAAGCCAGGGGTAGTGGTGCACACCTTTAATCCTAGCACTGGGGGGGGGGGGGGGGCAGAAGCAGGATGATCTGTGTGAGTCTAAAGCCAGCTTTGTCTACTGCTGTGGATATCGGTCTGTATAAATAAAACACTGATTGGCCAGTGGCCACGCAGGAAGTATAGGCGGGACAAGCAGAGAAAAGAATTCTGGGAAGCGGAAGGCTGAGGAGGGGAGACACTGCCAGCCGCCTCCATGACAAGCAGCATGTGAAGATGCCGGTAAGCCACGAGCCACGAGGCAAGGTATAGATTTATAGAAATGGATTAATATAAGATATGAGAACAGTTAGCAAGAAGCCTGCCACGGCCATACAGTCTGTAAGCAGTATAAGTCTCTGTGTGTTTACTTGGTTGGGTCTGAGCTGCTGCGGGACTGGCGGGTTAGAGAGATTTGTCCTGACTGTGGGCTAGACAGGACCAGAAAAACTCTAGCTACAGTCTACTGCGTGAGATCCAGGACAGTCAAGACTACACAGAGAAACCCTGTCTCAAGGAGGAAAAAATAAAATAAAATGCAATCCTTTTGCCTTGTTTATACTCTTTCAAGTTCCTCCTATAACTTTTTTTTTTTTTTTTTTTTGGTGCTGGGATTAAAGACATGTGCCACCACTGCCTGGCTCCTCCTATGATTTTAAAGAGAATCTACTTTTTTTTGGTTTTGGTTTGTTTTTTGGTATGAGTGCTCTGTCTGCACATATGCCTGCATGCCAGAAGAGGGCATCAGATCCCACTATAGACAGTTGTGAGCTTCCATGTTGGGTGCTGGGAACTGAACTCAGGACCTCTGGAAGAGAAGCCAGTGTGCTCTTAACCGCTAAGCCATCTCTCTAGCCCCAAGAGAATCTATTTTTAAATGGAAATTTTAGGCTTCTAGAAACAGCCAAGATATCAGCATAGTCTAATCAAAGATTTCCCAAGCAAGGTAGTAATTTTTGAAAAACAATCAACTGAATGGTCAACAATCTTTGCTTCTAAGAATGTCTGTGCAACTCATTAAATCTGGTGAGGCAATCTTTCTCTTTTATTAAGATCTTAGAAAATCTTTACAATGTAATCACTGTTATGTCTAAAATGTAAAAACATACAACAGAAAGTAAAATGTTCGGGAAAGGAGGTGTACACAAATTATAAAAGCAAACAACATATTCTACTATAGTCATCTGAACTTCTGACCTAATCAAGCTGTTGGCTCCCAGCTGCTTTGAATTTTCAATTAAGATTCTATATTCCCAACTTCCTGTCTTAGAAAGAGACACAACAGGGCATAACATCCAAGTGACCTTCAAGTTTGTCCTTTGGTTTATTTTAAAGGGATGATGTTAGGTGTCTCATTCAATTTTTCTTTACACAGAGATTGTGCCTGCTGCTAAACAATGCGCCCAGGCTTGAACACACAAAAGTGTTCAGTAAGAAATGAACTTAGAGCCAGTGGTGGCGCACGCCTCTAATCCCGGCCCTAGGAGGCAGAGGCAGATGGGGCTCTGTGAGTTCGAGGCCAGCCTGGCTTACAGCCTGAGTCCCAGGGCAACCAGGGCTACACAGAGAAACCCTGTCTCAAAAAGAAGGAGAGAGAGAGAGAGGAGAGGGAAGAGAGAGGAGAGGGGAGAGGGGGAGAGAGGAGAGAGGGGAGAGAGGATAAAGAGAGGATAAAGAGAGGAGAGAAGGAAAGAGGAGAGAGAGGAGAGAAGAAAGAGGGGAGAGAGGAGAGAGGGAAAGAGGAGAGAGGGAGAGAAAGAAAAGAAAAGAAAAGAAATAAACAGCACCCAGGGACTTTTTAGGCCCTTTCATTTCTCAAACTTCCAAGTATATTTAAATATCATCAATGTCATAAAAATTTTGTATTTGAAAACATAGAGATTTCTGTGGAACGGAGAGTTTGGAAAGGGGGATGTGTAGTTTAGGGAAATATATATTATACATTGTATTCCCAAAGCATACAGTATAAAATATGTTTTTCTAAAGTAACACTGTGAGGGAGGAATTCAACATGAATCCCACGTCTATGCATACAATGGCTACTTGGAAGAAAACAGCAGGCTGAATTATGTGCACTTTCCTCTGAGATCTCCGATTTGAACGCACACACCCCAGAGAATGCAGGCCCTCCAGGCCATGTGCACGGCTACCACAGGACCACACTACGTACGCCAGGCCCCGCCACCTCCTCATCCGTGCCATTTCCGCCCGGTCTCAACATCGGGGTACGTCACGATCCCTGCAACTGCCTGGCTTTAAAACCTTAGCTGACTTTCATTGCACCTAGTTTACTTAGAGTGACCCTGTCTCACTGTCATGAAGCACTGTGTACCAGGTCAAGGTCCCCGGTTGCAAGAGGAACAGATGGGCTCTGACTACAAATACCCCCCATGAAATAAAGGACAGGGATTCAGAAACTAATTCTTTTATATTCCCATCTGCTTTCTCCACTTGATCAATGTAGACACATAGGACAAATGTCACCAAAATTAAGTACTAAGTAGTATTCATATTATCTTCCTCACAAACAAAAACTCCTCTAAAAGATACTAAGGTTATTAACATACAATACATGGAAACTATAAGGGATCTTTCAAATATCCAACCCTAAAAAGACCAACTGCACTTAAAAAAAAAGGAAAGAAAGAAAAAATCACTACCACTAATCATTTACATTGGAATAAGTATTTTTACTTAGAATTACTTTTCCTACTCCAAAAATCACTTTTCAATTAAGTTATACTGTCCTAGAAAGCTATAGTCAGGATATAGTAAGCACTTAAAAAACAAAAATTAGAAATAATGAGAGGCTGCCCTAAAAAATAACAAAACAACTAAGTACTTATATTTAAAACAGTAAGTGTTCCTAGCAACCTAGGTACAATTTCACTGAGTATCCTTAGCAAGTTATACTGTAACAGTCTGGTCAGACACAGACCCCTCATAGAAAGGATATTTAGGGGCTGGAGAGGTGGCTCAGTGGTTAAGAGAATATGTTGTTTCTGCAGAGGACCTGAGTTCAATTCTAAGCATCCACGTGGTGGCTGCTCACAACCATCTATAACTCCAGTTCCAGGGATATGATTCCTAATTACGACCTGCCTGGGCACGAGGCATGCATGTGGGGCACAGACAATACATGTGGACAAAATATTCATAACATAAAATAAGTAAATCTTTAAAAATTAAAAAAAATAACATTTACAAATGTCTGAGACCAAAAGTCAGCCAAGTGAATACTTTCTAACCATAAAAGTGACCCTTAAGCATTTTAATTAATTCTTATGTCCCTGTTCGTCACGTCATATGAGGAAGCCGTCTAACAATAAATATACTAAACAGCCCTGCTCGTTCAACTCTGCTAATCAAGTCCCTAAGAAGCAGTGAGTGACAACCCTAAGTCCTCAACAGCTGAGACATGCCAAAGGCTGAGGTACACCATCACCCCAGTGTTAGAAAACTACTGCCTATCTAGAGTGAGGGGTTGAGGTGGTAACAAATCTAGCTAATACCACTTGCCCGAGCAGAAGGAAAAGCAGAAGGGGGCAGAGCACACAGGCATCCAGGTGGACTGTGGAGGGGACAATTAAGAATGGTGTTCTTCTAGAATAAGCTCCTATAACAGGGCGAAGAGACCAGACCAGACCAAACTGGATTCAGTCACTCATGTTCAATGCCACATAATCAACCTGTAATTAAAAGAAGGAAAAAAAAAAAAAAACAGGTCTCAAAACAAAAATGTCCCCTGAATCCAGAGACCTTGCAGTCCATCTGAGCCCTTGCAGTGAGAAGGATCCTCCTGTGGCTGTGCACAGAAAACAGGACCCTGCCTTAGGCAGAGGCTAGCCAGTCAGCTTTGACTGACTTCAGTTTCCTTCTTCCTACCCTACAGAGCCCGCTGCTCTGCCTTTCTGCAGAGTGAGAGCTGCCCCCATTCACAAATCCCTAATAAAAGCCAAGCAGATCCATGACTGTGTATTGTGTGGTTCCTACTTCTGACAGAGCTCAAAGGTTCCTCAATCCGAAGAATTAGACAAAGGGGAAGAGTCACTTGCATCTCGGCCCTCAGCTGTTTCTTTTTATCCCCTTACTCTTCTTCAGAGTCCTTCCCTCCCCTGCACCCCCTCACCGTTCATTCTCTTAAAAAGCTCCGCCCACTTCCAAGGCTCCTTAGGCCAGTTCCCACCCTCCCCTCACCCTTGTTTCCCATTGGCTAGAAAGGCACAGAGAGGCTTCCAACCTGCTGACAGTGACAGATGGCTGTGCAGAGGCCCACAATGGAGGCTCCCATTCGTCATCCCCTTGCAGCTGACCTTCCAAAGAAAAACCCAAAGCTGGGGTCTGACCTGGACGAGGCTAATTTAATTAATACAGCAAAGGGCAGGGCTGCCAGCGGCCTGCCTTGGCTGGCTGCATTCTCTGCAGACCATGAGGGACAACCCTTTAAAATGTTGCCTAAGAAGACAGCGCAGGGTGGGAAGTTATGTCAGTAGAGCTGAAAGGTAGGGAAAAGGCTAAAAGAAGAGGTGTGCTTGACTAAGTACAGACGCACCAAAAGGTCATGATCCAGTGACACACTAACACCGAAATGCTATGACTCACAGAATAAAGACTATGCTCTGGCCTGGTTTTCAAACCAAGGACGAGTATCAAAGATGCCTGAAATGATCCAGGCTACTCAATCATGGGACCGGGACCCATGTATACTACCGCCCTTCGCCCCCAAAAGAAGCTTTCTAATCAGAGAACACAAGAACAAATTGCTTTGTTTGTGTTTGTTTTTTGAGACATGGTTTTTCTATGTAGCTTGGCTGTCCTGGAATTCATTATATAAACAAGGTGGCCTCAAACTCAGAGGTCCATCTGCCTGGGATTAAAGGTGTGCACCAACATCTCTTGACACAACGGTGCTGCCTCACAATAGAGACGTGGTGGTTACAACATACACATTTTGACACACATGCACACACACACACACACACACACACACACACACACACTCATGCGCGAAGCATGCAGACATGCCTGCACGTGCACAGATGGCCCTCCAATCAAGAAGCTCCAAGTCTAGCGCCAAGCTAAGGGTAGTGGGGAGATAATGCGAGTCAACACGTAACAGTTCGTGGTGGGACAAAGAAACTAATTTGGTAGATCTGAATTTATACAGTCTCATTCAGTTTCCATGAATACAACACACTTTGTGTTTCCTAAAAGCCCCATCAAACTGGCTCACCCAAATGTAGACCACTCCTGCCAATTCCCTTACCTTGTGAGTGTGCACTAACAGCCACCACTCCTGCCAATTCCCTTACCTTGTGAGTGTGCACTAACAGCCACCTCTCCTGCCAACTCCCTTACCTTGTGAGTGTGCACTAGCAGCCACCTCTCCTGCCAACTCCCTTACCTTGTGAGTGTGCGCTAACAGCCACCACTCCTGCCAACTCTCTTACCTTGTGGGTGTGCACTAGCAGCCACCACTCCTGCCAACTCCCTTACCTTGTGGGTGTGCACTAGCAGCCACCTCTCCTGCCAATTCCCTTACCTTGTGAGTGTGCACTAACAGCCACCTCTGAGCTCTGACACTGGCAACAGCGCACCGCTCAACAGCGACCAAGGTGGTTGGGGACACGGCAGACCCAAGACGTCTCTCGTAGTCTTTGGATCCTGAAAGCATGATGTCACCTGTAGGTGAGTTCTAAGTCAAACTACAAGGCATACTCCATCTTCTCCCAGACCATGCGAAACAGCCAAGCAAAGCAGCCATGTCACATCTTGTCAGCAATTGCCCTGATGGTCACCAAGACTGCAGGCCTGGTACCCTGGAGTTGCTCCTCTCATGAACAAGATGGTGGCTGAACTTCCAACAGCTAAACAAGGGAGGGCTGAAAACCTGAGAAGCATGACCAGCCCAGGTGTCCCAGACTCAGTAACAACAGCAACAAAAACAAAAACGACTAGAAGGTTCCAGGTCAAGTTAAGACAGCGTGGTAACTGGGCAGCTAGGAAAAGTTAGCTACTGGCTGACCCTGGTGAAATGGCTGTAGGTCAGGCCATGTCTACATTTGGCCTTGTGAGCTAGACCTTCATATATATCCCATTTCCTTTCACGGTTCACAGTGCTAGCTCCTCACCATGAACAGCCTTTATTTAGATTTGATTATGCCATACGGTGGTTGGGGAGTGGTTATCAAATGCATTCCCATTCAGCAATTAAAGTCACATCTTTTACTTCTTGAGTACAATCTTTTAAGCTTCATATAGAACTTCACAGTCAAGTCAACAAAGTTGGCTTTACAGCAGTGGCATTTCCAAAGAAAAGACACCCACGATGAATTTTTCTCATTTCTTCTGAAATGGGATGGAGGCATTTTTTTCTGCTACTAATTCAAACTTGCCAAATATTCATTCTTTGGCAAGAATAACAAATAGCCAAAACCAATATAATGCCGAAGGCTTCCAGTCTCCAAAATGAAAGCCAATAACTAAGAACTAAGTAAAAGCTTCCAAATCAATAACTGGTTCACTCAAGAGACTCAGTATCCAGATCTGACCAAGAAGACACCTAGTTTGTGGTACAGTACGTTGTGTGTTTTAAGATATTTCATCAAGGGGCTGCAGAGATGGCTCAGCAGTTAAGAGCACTGCCTGCTCTTCCAGAGGACCAGGGTTCAATTCCCAGAACCTACACGGCAGCTCACACCTGTCTGTAACTCCAGTTTCATGCGACTCAACACCCATGGCAAAACACCAATTCACGTTTTAAAAACAGATATTTCATCAAACTCAGAGTCGATAAGGACAATTCCTTTCTCAGCGGCTCAGTATGAATTGTCTTAAATTGCAATTCTTTCCAGCAACCATACCCCAACAGCATTTCTACATAGTGCTAAAACTATTTTGGTACACTAAAGTTAAGACCACAATCACTCCTCAGCAACCTGTGTAGCATAAAATTCTCATCCACGTGACAGGGGGAAGGAGGCAGACATGGAGTTCAAGATCATCCTTTGCTGTATACAAGTTCAAGGCCAGCCTGAGCTACTTGAGACACTACCTCAAACAAGCAAGCAACAACAAAAGCTCTTGTTAAATACAACTTTACTTCTGCCTGCTGTCCAAACTAAGAAGCAGTCTTGGCATGTAAAAAGGTCACCAATTTCCACCTTGTAAAGACAATGTCTTATTACAAATCTGTCTACAGAGGGAATTTCAAAACAGATTTGTCTCAGAGATCAAAGGACTAATTTGTAAGGAGACAGTAATTACAGTTTCCGGGTCTGTTTCACTTTTTAAAGAGACATTTTACTTGAGAGCCTATGCCTCCCTTATCTATATGATGCCGTGTGCCTTGCCTAGTCTAAAACTGCAATAAAATATTTGCTGAACATAGCTCTTGACAACCAGCATTAAAAGTTTCTCAAAATGAGCAAAGAGAAAAAAAAAAGAACACCCATACTATCCCTAGCATGCTTTTATTCTGTGATTCACAAAAATGTGTTTCCAGGAACTTGCTTCTTACAAAAAAGCGTACTTCTACAATATTGCAAATTTGCATCCTGTTTAGAGAAAATGCAAGTAAAGCTAACATTGTTACATGAAGTTCCTTATTTGACAGGAATGTATCACAAATATCATCTACTACATGCACCATATCATGGATAAATAAACATGGGAGATGAAAAGACAAGGGTCTACCTTTTGAACTTAGGTACAATGAGTTTCTAAGCCCAAGTGAAACTATTTAAACACTTAAATAACTAACTGCCAACAAAAGCAAAGTGGAATAGAAGAATAAATAGGGAAGGTGGGGAAGTTACCGTCTGGAAAGAAGAACAAAGGGGTTCCTGTCCCTGCTCAGCCATTGCTTTACTACATGACCTTACCTAATTAGTGAGCCTCTCAGGTCCCCACTTCCTTGCTTTATCATTATTTTTAGGCTCCCCTGGAACCACAGGCCGGGATTCGGCATGGACAGCAGTATCCAACACCCTGAATCACATTCACATCACCCAAAAAAAGCCACTTTTAACTTTATAGCTTTAAATATCTGAGTCTGGATTTCCATCAAAAGCAATTCACAGAACGTCAGCTGGCCTCGTGTCCATTTCCAGTGGAGAACGTAAGCAAGCACTGCTTACCGTTTCACGTTTCCCCCGACAACAGCTGCTGTTAGGAGAGCATTTAACAGTCTCGATGAAAAGTATACCTCTTCACAAATGGAGAAAATAAAAGTGATGTTCACAGTCTCAGAGAGGCAGCTGCCCCTCCCCCACCCGATTCCTACGTTGACCTTGTTGGGACAGTGAAGTCGAAGGGAGCTAGTTTGGGATACAAACTCAGACAAGGCCTTCTTGAGTGATCCCCCAACCAGACAGCCCATCCCTCTAATCCATGCTTACAAGCCAAAGCCAGCAAAAAGATTTCCTGTGAGTGGGAAGGGCAGATACTTTGACAAGGGAGGTACCTCACAGAATAGCAGCCAGGCGGCAGTCCCAGACACCTGCTTCCATTCTGAAAAGAGCCAGCCTAGGCTATACAGTGAGACCCTGTCTCAAAAAACTAAAGAAGAAAAAAAGTGGCCCTTCCTATGCCAATTTTCAGTCTCTACTATTTTATCTGATTTAACAAATAGTTGCAGAAACTGTTCTACTGCCCAACCTCCAGTAAGCACTTCCTCCTAAAGCACAGGCACAGTGAGTCTCCATTCACACGCTGATAAGATCTTAGGGTTTTGCTTGGGTCCCCAGCTGCAGTCTTACTCATCTCTGCCCATGGAAAACACACAGGGATCTCCTGCCCTCTGGCTTCCCCATCTGTAGCCACTCCTTCACTTCCCTCTCCCACTAACAGAAAGTGCCACAGAGCGTGCTGAGAGTCCTCCAGAAGGTCTGGCACATGATGAGTGATTTATAAGTATTCAGTTAATGGATCTGTGGCAGATGGACAGACGGGTGCATTACTAATAAGTATTTCAGCGCACTTTATAATGTATGGACATTTATAAATGTGGGTCTCAAACTATAAATCCAATAGTGATTTTGGTTTTCTCTTTCTGAAATGTGGCTCATCTCTCTCAGTTTCAGAAGCTTGCTCAGAGGCACACAACTAGTAAGTGGTATCCTTTCACATAATGGCCCAGAAGCCCACTTCACTTTGCCCATTTTCTTGGTAGCTGTGAGGGCAGGCGTGGGGTGTTAGAGCATAACTGGGGTGTTGCCACATTCAGCTTTCATGCGATTCTAGCGCTTCAGGAAATCCACTAGTTGTAGGCTAGATGGAGAAAGCAGACCTTCCTCAGACAATTACCCATGGAAGGCTATTGCACAGAACTTCACAGGAGCCCAAGGAAGAATGTATATCCTAATGTCTTGTATACACACACACACACACACACACACACACACACACACAGAGATACACTCACCACACTTCTCAGCTTACTCTCATCCACAGGCAGAGAGAGACAGGTGATGGATCAGAATTCACTTCTAACCTTAATTTTCTGTCCTGTAAGGACAAAAATCAGTTAAGTCAGAAGACAAATTTCCAGCTCCAACGCACAACCTCCTTTGATTCTAGAGCACATACACATAACTAAGGCGAGTCATTTCAAAGACAGGAGAAACCACCATTGCAAGTGGTCCTCTATTTGCTAAATGAACAGCATGCTGGGTGCACATTCTGCTTCCCCCAGAAATGCAAACTCAAAAGAACTCTTCGATAGATAATGAGCAACACACCAGGGTAGGACACCTAGACCAGTGCTGAAGGTTCAAGCTTCCTTAATCTCTAGGGATATATATATACATAATTGTATGTATTTGGGTTTAGCAACCATTTCCAACAGATATGCCTGGTTGCAGTGGGAATTCAGGCCTCCCTCAGCTCGGATGGAACTTTTTTCCAGCCTCGTCTCCTTCTAAATTCTCTTTCCACTGAAAAGAGCTCTCAAGACATACGCACACCTTCAACATGTGCGACTGTGCGGCATCACACTACATCACTGGCACAAGGGCGTCCAAGACTGTGATTGGAGCCGAATAGTTCCTAAAATACTAGGCACTCTATCTTTAACCCCAACTGCTGATGAAAGGAGACATATATCAAAGCCTGTTTTCCTAACTTTAAGTGGAGGATTTAAGTGAGATGTTTCCGCTCCAGAGAGAGATCTGGTGACAAGCATCAACCCCCAGCAGAGGGTATGCAGGCAAGGCAGGACCTTGGTTTTATTGCTGGAGAGTAGTAAGTAGTATTAAGTGCAGCACCTAAGGGCACTCACAGCGAGAACCCCATTCGTTGCCAGGACCTGAGGGGAAATGTTGGGAGTGGAGTCCTATGCTAAAACTGGTCCCCAATTTTAACGATGCCCAGATCCTGAAGCCTCGCCTTACTACAAGGAGCAGGGTCACACTAACTCAGAGGAGTAGGAGACAAAGATTCCCCCCACAAACTTTACACAAGCGCGCGCTTGCGGACGCCAAGGCTCCACAATACACATTCCACCAATCTTTCACTTCAGTCCGCATCCTCCACGGAGCCTTTCCAGAAAGTTTAGGGCTGTTCACACCGACTTTAAAAGGTCCATTGTTACCCTCTCCAGGACAACAAAGTGGTCAAAAAAGGGATCAAGCCTGGATTCCCAAGGAGCCCCTTTTCCTGGAAGAACACTGAGTCTGGGGGGCGCGTATGGAGAGCCCCGGCGGGGAGGCGCAGGCGAAGACGGACGCTGGGACCCACGAGACGGGGGGCTTCTCCGCAAAAAACGCCAGCGCGGGGACAGCCAGGCCTCCGGGACGCCAAGGTGCGCGAGCCGGGTCCGCGCCCTCCGGGCCCCGGGGACCGCCAAGGAGGCGGGGCTGGGGACCCGCGACCAGCGGAGCCTTACCTTCCCCTCCCCCTCCTGGCGTCGGTCTACTCAGGTGTCTACGCGGTGGCCCGAGGAGCGGGAGAGGAGCTCCCGGAGTCCCCGCGTGCGGATCTCCTCTCCATGGCCAGGAACCCGGGACCCGCCGCCTCTTTGAAGGCAGCGGCAGCGGCAGCCGCAGCCTCCGCCGGAGGAGAAGCAGTCGCGACCGGGGAGTAACGCTCCTCCCTCCGCCTCCGCGGCCACCTCCTCCAGCCAGCCCGGCTTGGCGCTCTTGGATCCTTCCCTCCCGGAGGAAGAGGAGGGGAATCGCCGTCCAGGCGGCGCGAGCCCGTGCGGCCCGGAGACAATAGCGACAGGGCGCGTTCCCGAGCCGCGCAGGTCCCCGGTCGGCGGGCGCCGCGGCTCGCTAGGGTCCCCCTCGGCCGCCACCGGCCACACAAGCGCCAGCTCCGCTGGGCCGAGAGTGCTGCGGATTGGGCAGAGGGCGGGGAGCTAGGGAGGCGGGCGCAGAGGCGGGGCCTACGGTTGGTGGGCGGGGCTTGTTGTCGGAGGGACGAGGCCTGCGGAGGCCCCTCCCACCTCGAGCAGCAGACGAAGGCTCAGCGCCTCCCGTTGCCTCTAGCTGGGAAGAGCTCACGGTGGCACTGCCGGCGGCCAGGGCTCCAAGGCGGCGCCCTGGGCTCGGCTGCAGATGACTACCTGGGCGTTCGCGGGAACCGGCTGAGCTGAAACTGAGTCTGCGCTCCTCAGTAACCTTAGCTGAGCCTGAGTCGGTCGGTTTCCCGTCGTCTCCTACTGACCTGAGCCTGCAGCCCCATCACCTGCAGAAATCTGACCACATTACTGGGTATCCATCACCTCCAGGATTAAGCCGGATCCTCTGCCCTCATCACCCCTAGCTGAGTCTAGTACTGCTTCCCTGTCACCTCTTGACAAGGCCGATGTGAGCCTGCAGTCCTCATCACTCGAAACTGAGCCTGCATTTTCTCCGGTCTGGGCACGCTGCGGAACCCACATTACCACCACGCCCCATCTCCCAGGGTTGATCTTTATTCTCTTCCCTCATTAACCAATAGCTGAGTTAGACATGATCTTTGATCGCTCCCGAATGAAGGTGACACCGCATTATCCCCCAATAATATCTCACAAGCCCTCCCACACCCCAAACTTTCTGTGCCTCAGGTCACGGCGCCTCGATTGCCCCCACCTGGCCAGCATGAGATCTGGGTTCGTAACCCTCTCCGCTGAGGCAGCGTGCTCTTGACTTCAAATTGTTCCGTTGGGAGATTGGAGAAGCCTCAGCATCTCGCTCAGGGGCCAGAATAAATACACCTAGGCCCGGGCCACGCCTTCTACCCACGCTATTCTACAGTGGCTGAAGCTTGCAGGGGGGGCGGGGTTGAAACACTGAAAGTCACTCCTCAGCCCACACTACACCAAAATACTCTGGCAGGGTGGCTTAAGTAGCCCTGCCACCAACTGGTCCCCTCGCGGAAGTTGCTCTTGCAGCGGAAAAGCCTTGCCTGCAGCAAAGGGCGCGACCTGACTTGATCCATTAGACCCACAAGGTCCGGAGCTAATGACAGCTGCAAGATTGCTAAATCCAGACAGTCATCATCCTCTATTTAACTCAGAGTTGGACGTGTCCCCCTGGGGAGCTGTTTCAGTGAATACTGTACAGACAGGATTGTTCATTTTTCAGGCTTGCTTTTTTGTTTGCTTGCTTTCTTTCTCCATCCTTCCAGTAAAAATTCCCTCATGTAACCATGACACACCAGCAGGCTCGAAGGGGAAAACCCGATTTCCAAGGTTTGGTTCAGGACTTTGTAGAACTGAATCAGTGTTTCCAGCCTGGGGCGGATAAGAATCTCCTGAGATCCTGAAAAACTTGGATTCCGCCAACAAAGCACTATGGATTGAGTCAGAGGAGCCTGCAAAACGCAAATTTTGGAACTGCTTCTAGAACGTATCCACAATTAACATAAAACCTTGGAAAGATGCGCCCGAGGAGCAGCTCCACCGTCACAGACTTCTTAACCATCTGCCAGTTCCAGCTCCAGTCCCTTTGGGGAGAGAAAAAGGACGACTTAAAAATAATAGCACAGATGGTTTTCTACGACAAACTGTAAAGGAAGAAGGATACTTCAGTGGCCTCAAAGTGAGATGTTTAGAACTTGAGAGCCCCCTGTGGGGCCCCCTCTTCTTGCTTCTCTTCCAGAGGACCCAGGTTCTATGCCCAACGACTATGTGCCAGTTCACAACTTTCTCTAACTCCAGGGAATCCAAAGCCCTCTTCGGACCTCAATGGTAGGTACACAGACATACATGACACACATACAGGCAAAATACACATAAAATAAAAATTATTCTTAAAAAAGAAGACAGGCAGGCCACACACATACACACACACACACACACACACACACACACACACACACACACGCACGCACATACCGCAAGCGCGCAAATGCACATTCTCTCTCTCTCTCTCTCTCTCTCTCTCTCTCTCTCTCTCTCTCTCTCTCTCTCTCACACACACACACACACACACACACACACACACACACACACACATCCTTATATATCAAGATTCTACTGTTACCTGCTGGATGTGGAAATGGCATCTTTGCAGATGTGATTAAGTTAAGAGTCTTGATTGAGAGGTTTTCTGAGTTACCAAGGTGAGCCCTAACTGCAACCACACTTACGAGAGGAAGGCAGAGAGAAATTTAAACCACAATGGTGTCAAAAGTGTGTAACCAGGGAGGCAATGATGGGGTGACACAGCCCAGGAGTCAGGAAGGGAAGCAGCCACCCAGAAGCTGGAAGGGTCCATGAAGAATTCTCCCTAGAAGCTGACTATACTAGTGAAGCCGAGTTCAAATGCCAGACCTCTAGAAATGCAGGAATCAATTTATCGTTTTGATCTATTGATTTGTCGTCATGTGGTCCTGACTTGTGCCAAATTTGTTCAAAATGCCTTTCTTCTGAATCTTTATTAAGCATCAGGCACTTTTCTTGGAGTTCAGATATGTTATATAAATCCTCCCAAAAGTTATGAAGCCAATTTTGGAGAAGTAACACTGAACCTGGAATGTTTAAATAGCTTGTGCAAGAGTGTATTAGAATTAAGTTGGCCAATTACTCCGTAGCTAAAAATAGTCATCACAAATTCATATAAACCATTTTACTAGAGGTTTTGTTTGTAAAGAGCTCTTCCATTACCTGTATTCATTGCCAAACCAAGGAACATGAGAGTCAGGGAGACTAAGGAGGCAGAGGAATCCTGTGTCTTCTGCTCAGTTTTCTTGTGAAACTGAAGTCTGTTAAGGGAGTGGTTGGATATTTTTTTTTTCATAGACTACTTTTGAGAATTTTATAAACTTTGTTTTAGATGTTCATCTGGAACATGAAAAATCAAAAACTGCTAAGAAAGAAGAAGGAACAAAGGGACAGACTGAGAGCACATAGACTCCACATCAGGAGTACCAGGGAACCAGGTTCTGAGGCAGAGTGTCAGGATGTTCTTTAGGCCTGTCCACCAGGTGGCACCTGAAGTGGAAGGGCCCAGAAGCAGGCGAGAGAGGAGAAGCTGTGTGGCAGTGTGTTCTCAATGCCCACCACCAATCCCACTGGAGGCTTTGGACTAACATGGTTCAGCAGAATGACTGGGTCTAGATGGTGACGTGTTTGGATACTCTTCTGGAGCAGCCATTGAACATGGTCCACCCTGGGAATATCACCCACTTACATGGTATTTGTTGTCCTCACCACTATGTTCAAAAACATCAAGGGGCAAGGGGTGCTCAGAGCACGTCCCCCACCTCCACTCTGGTCATGCCTATGTCTTCCCATTTTCAAGCAGGATAACTCATTGTTTGAGAGTTAAGATCCTTTAGTCAGATTGCCTGGGTTAGAACCCAGGTCCACAGCTCACTACTATAACTCTGGACAAGATGCCCAACCTCTCTGGGTTGCATATTTGCATTTTAAAAGAGGAATAGTAATGGTAACTAGCTGACAGAGCCATTGTGAGAATTAAATACAGAAATGGTATAAGCGGCTTAGCTGGGCAGCTCATAAGTTCCCATCCATTTGTGCTACACAGTGATTTTTTTTTTTAGGGAGGCACAGGAAACCGGTCGCTGTTGGAACCCAGGCCATACCTGAAGGTCACAGATAAATAAAAACCACTACCCACTGCTGCCAACCAGGTGGATGAAAATGGAAGTGCTTTGGGAGAGAAAGGGGAGGCCCCTCATGTTGAGACAGGGAGCAAATTAGGGCCTCTGTGTTCAGCAGTCCGTCGCCATCTCCTGCTTTGCAGTTTCCAGCTTTAAAACTTTTCATGACAGATCATCCCTTGACTTTCATCCCCTCCTCCTTCGGCAGCTCTCCTCCAGTCTGTTAGAACTCAGTTCCTTCAGTCTTTCACCCTGTGAAGGTCAGAGTGATCCTTTTAGAGTTGTGTAGACCTGGTCATACTTGTTCCTGTTAGCCCCAGTGAGTGCATGGGTGTGGAAATGATTCATGAGAAAGGTGTTGATAGGCCATTTCCCATCCACACCTTAATTATGTTTTTTTTAGAAGCAGCCCTGCCCCCACCCTCTGGGTGCAATCACATTACAGAATGTTAGTGTGACCTTTCTCCACCATGGCACAACTGTGTGTCTACAGACCTTCTTTTCTTTATTTATTTCCCTGTGTCCAGCCAACCACATTCTCACACTTCATTGATCCTAATGAAGGCTGTGTGTGTGCTTCCTGTTGAGCTTGCTGGCCATTTGCCTTAACTTATGATGTAAGTAATCCTGGTGTAATTAAAACTCTGACACGGTCTTTTCACAAAAAGGAAAAACAGCCGGGCGGTGGTGGTGCACGCCTTTAATCCCAGCACTTGGGCGGCAGAGCCAGGCGGATCTCTGTGAGTTCGAGGCCAGCCTGGACTACCAAGTGAGTCCCAGGAAAGGCGCAAAGCTACACAGAGAAACCCTGTCTCGAAAAACCAAAAAAAAAAAAAAAAAAAAAAAAAAAAGGAAAAACATGTATGTACTCTATTTCAAACCTCTAAATTCTATTTGATTGATAAGAATTAAATCTCATGCCGGGTGGTGGTGGCGCACGCCTTTAGTCCCAGCACTTGGGAGGCAGAGGCAGGTGGATCTCTGTGAGTTCGAGGCCAGCCTGGTCTCCAAAGCGAGTTCCCGGAAAGGCGCAAAGCTACACAGAGAAACCCTGTCTCGAAAAACCAAAAAAAAAAAAAGAATTAAATCTCTCTTTTTTATATCGAACAATAAACACCTTTATTACATGAGCTATGAATGATGCTTTATTTGCCTTTCCAGGCTTTGATCTTCCTCAGATAGAACTCCAGCTCCTTGCCTTCTAGCACATAGCCATCTGCTCTGCCACACTGGCCTGGTCTTGAGGCAACACAGGCAAGAAGCTTGCCCGGCTGGAACTGCTCCTCCAGAAGACTGCTGATTTTGACGTTCTTTTTCCTTTCATCATATTTCTTTTGGATCTTCTGTGATCGTTTTTTGTTTAATATTTCTTCCTCTTCAGGAGTCAGCTTGGCCCCCTTCTTGCATCCCAGGGGCAGCACCTAGTGAGACTCATACCACTGTCGATAAGCACAGTGCAGTTCTTCACCAGGGTCGTGGTGCAGACCAGCTCGTTATTGGATGCATTGTAGACAACATCAATGATCCTTGTTTTCTGAGTACAACACTCTGAGCCCCAGGAAAAGTTTCCCACGTCCAATCTTAGGGCACAGTACTTCTTATTGCCTCCTCGGACTCGGACTGTGTGTATATGACGAGGGCCAATCTTCGTGTTGGCAGCAGGCCGTCCCAGCTCACACTTCCGCTTCTTGTGGTCGGGCTTTCTCTTAGGTCTTGTGGCGCTTGTGCCAGTTGTCTCGAGAGATGCCCATCGCTCGGCGCTGGCTGCAAGAATTAAATCTCTTATCATTCAAAAAAAAACCCCAAGATTTTCTACTCTGAGGAAAAGGTAGCCTCATGTAACATCTTTAAAAAAACACACAAACTATTTTGTTGTGGTGATGGTAGTGTGTGTATGTGAATGCTGTATCAAAGGTATCTGGGTGTGTGCACACATGCACATGTGGAGTCCAGAAGTAGATACTGAGAGTGCTGTGGGATGGTTTGTACGGTCTGTATGTCAAGTGCATTGCTGATTGGTCAATAAATATTGACTGATTGTCCATTGGCTAGGCAGGAAGTATAGGCGGGACAAGGAGGAGAATAAAGCTGGCAAGTGTAAGGCTGAGGAGAGAGACGCTGCCAGCCGCCATGATGACAAACAGCATGTGAAGATGCCGGTAGATTTATAGAAATGGATTAATTTAAGCTGTAAGAACAGTTAGCAAGAAGCCTGCCTCGGCCATACAGTTTGTAAGCAATATAAGTCTCTGTGTTTACTTGGTTGGGTCTGAGCGGCTGTGGGACTGGCAGGTGAGAGAGATTTGTCCTGACTGAGGGCCAGGCAGGAAAACTCTAGCTATACTGAGTACCTTCCTCTATCCCTCTTCACTTTTTTTTTTTTTAAACACTGGATCTTCTACTGAACTTAGAGCTCACTGATTGGCTAGACTAGCTGCCTAGAAACCGCCCCCCCCCCCCAGATCCTCATGTCTCTGCCTCCTAGCAAGCTGTTACAGCCACACAACTACACCTGGCCATTTACATGAGTGCTTGGGCTCTGAAGTCAGGTCCCTACGCTGGGCAGCAAGCACTCTATCATGCAATGAATCGTCTCCCCAACCCCTTTTCAGTGATATTTTCCTAATTTTCTTTTCCTTTTTCTAGCATTTCTCTTTCACGACTTACACAGCCACTTTTACATATGTGGTATTCTTTGCCGCTGACACCCAGACCAAAGAATTTGAGAAGGGCATCTCTTGCTGATTCCCATTTCACGGTTGAGGACTGCCCTTGAAAGTGGTTATGAGTTGTTTCAGGTCTCTGAACCTGAATGAAGTTGCTTCTGTAGCTTAATTTGGATTAAGATTTTCTAGCATATATGCCTAAGATACATGCAGCCTCACTATTCCTGTATTGTATTGCGTGACATCTGTAAAGAGAACAAAGACTTAAGAGCCATGGCATCTCTTCAATATGCTCATATATACAGTATACCGAGAGATTTCTAATAATGAATTTGTGTAAGAATAGAGAGAACTTGTTTTATGCACACACACATATAAATATGTGGTACAAGTGTGGCCCTCAAAGGCTCACGTTCTAGGTGCCCAAGGTGGTGATTAGAAAAGTGATGGACCTTCTAAGAGCAGAAGCTGAGTAGAGGATCTAGAATAGGTTGAGGAATTTATGTAGTTCTCTCCTATCCAGACTCTGAAGTTAGCTCCTCAAGGGAGTGGGTTATTATAAATTTTAGAAAGTGAGACTAGGGCCTCTGAGTCTGGAGCCTCCTGACTTGCCATGTGGTCTCCAGCAAGAGCTCCTGCCTCTGGGATGCCTCCTCCCCCAAGCCTTTCATCAGCTTCCAGAACTGTGACCTCCCTTCTTTACCAGCTGCCCAGCTGTTTTGTCATAGTAACAAAAAATGGAGTAACCCAGCACACAAACTTCACCTTGGAATAATACCAATATCCTGAATCATGTGTTATCGCGGGACCTCTATTCCTTCCTTCCAGGCACCCAGCGAGGTATAGATACACTCTTCCTCGAAAAGTTAGGAATCCTGTGTTCTCTTCAAACAGGAGAACTAGAAGGGAAACGTGTAATTTCCAGTAACGTGTCACTATTAAAATTCCCCCAAAGTGTGTTATACAAAAGCTCTCCATGTTTCCCAAAGTTATTACTAAAAACCAATTTAAATGCAAAAGTCACAATAGATTCTCTCAGCATTCCCAGACCCTTTGGGTGGGAAGAGTGTTCTCCAGGAATTGTAAGCTGACCTTGACTTGGGAAATTCTAGTTAACAAATTTTTAGTTACCATTCCAGTTAAATTTCACAAGTTTTAAATTACTTTTCTACATTTCACTCTGAAAAAAAATGAGCATGAAACTACTTTGAAAGACAGTCAAGATCACTGGCCTACCATGTGTGGTGAGCCCTCACCCAAGGTCCACGTGTCTCAAACTATCACATGTATGCTTTCAAAATACACTTTTTTTTTCTTTTTTTTTTGTTGTTTTGTTGTTTGTTTGTTTGTTTTTGTTTTTCGAGATAGGGTTTCTCTGTGTAGTTTTGGTGCCTGTTCTGGATCTCATTCTGTAGACCAGGCTAGCCTCGAACTCACAGAGATCTGCCTGGCTCTGCTTGCTGAGCGCTGGGATTAAAGGTGTGCGCCACCACCGCCCAGCCAATACACACTATTATGCCTCAATAAATCTAGATACAAATTACTTAATATTAATGAACTAACAAAGTGTCAAATGTTCCCTATTTCTAAAAAAAAAAGGAAGGAGAAAGAAAGGGGGAGAAAAAGAAAGAAAGAAAGAAAGAAAGAAAGACAGAAAGACAGATAGAAAAATGCCATTCATAATAAAAGTGGAAAACCTGATTTTATGTCCCATTTGGATATAAAAATTTGCTACATGCAGCCAGGTGTGGTGGCACATGCCTTTAATCCCAGCACTCAGGGGGCAGAGACAGGAAGACCTCTGAGTTCAAAGCCAGCTGAGTCTACAGAGTGAGTTCCAGGACAACCAGGGTTAGAGAGAGACCCTGTCTTGAAAAAAAAAAAAAAAAAGCGATATACTCAATCTAAGGCACTGTCAGAAAGCCACTGTTAAGATGTGTAAGTGTTTAAACACTGTTTAAAAAAGTAAGCTTTAAAAGTGAGGAAAATCTTCTAAACCTTGTAGTGTTGCATTGCTACCACATCTCTTAAAGATGAGCTACTTTCTGCTCAGAACACCCAGAGAGAGCTCAGTCAGTCATTGCACAATTATTTGCTGTTTCCCCCTGTGCTAAATACTGACAGATTCCAGAAGGTAAATAAAACCACAAAGCCCCCACATTTTGGGGGGTGGTTTCTGATAGTTAGCTTTTTGTCTACTTGACACAAACCAAAGTTACCTGGGAAGAGGGAACATTGCCTCTGCTAGATTAGTCTATTGACCTGTCTATAGGGCATTTTTGTGATTACTGATTGACTTGGGAGAGCCCAGCCCAAGCCTGGCCAGGTGCTCATGAGGTACACAGGAGATCAAGCTGAGCAAACCATAGAGAACAAGCCAGTAAGCAGAACTCCTCCATGGTCTCTGCTTCAGTTCCTGCTTCCAGATTCCTGCCTTGAGCTCCTGCCCTGACTTCCCTATAACCTCTAAGACATAATAAAACCTTTTTCCCCCCAACTTGCTTCATGTCAGTGTTTCATCACAGCACCAGAGAAGCAAAGTGTGGCAGGGTCCCACCTCCTGATGAACAAACTGGGCTGAGTTCACAGCTCATTGAGAGAGCTCTTGTTAAGTATGCGCAAGGCCCTGGATTCAATCCCTAGCACTTGGGGGGAGGGGTTCTTATTAGTTATGTTTCTGTTGCTGTGATAAAACTCCATAACCAAGGAAATATCTAGAAAGGAGAGTTTGTTTTGGCTTACTCTTCCAGAGGGTTAGCGTCCATAATGGCCGTGGAAATGCCAGCAGGCAGGCAGTGTGTCCACCAGAGCAGGAAGTTGAAGGCCTACATCCTTTCCCACAATCATGAATCAGAGAGCAAACTGTTAGTGCCACAAGGTGTTTCATCTCAAAGCCCATCCCCAGTGTCACACTTTTTCCAGCAAGCCTGGGCCACCTAAACATCCACAAAGAGTGCCACCAACTTGGGACCAAGTGTTCAAATATCTGAGACTGGGGGGGATGACCATAATGGCACAGACTGTGACAAACTCTCCAAAGTAAACACAAGTTGTGAGTATTGAGTGACATGGAAGTTATGTTTGTAAGAAATGATCCAGGGTCTCAAGAAAATGACCAGGCAAACCCTAGTTTTCCAGCAAGGCAAAAAGTTATGCTTCTGCAGAAGGGTGCATAGCTGTGGTAAATCTAAGAAGCAATCCCACCCATCTGGGGGTCCCACTAGGTTTTTATTCCTAAACCATGGGGTGCTGTGCCTTACCCTGAGTGGTCAGAGCTTAGCCTCACATTCTCTCACTATTGGCTAATACAGAGCAGCACAGTTTCTAGGGAGAAATGAAACTCAAGCATATATTTTGATTTCAAGAAATGCAGACCTTGGAAGAATTTGAATTTCTGCCAAGTAACTTCTTCACAGTTTTTTTTTCCTTTTTTTTTTTTTTTTTTTTTTTGGAGTTTTGTCTTCTTTAACCCTTGTATAAGAAAGGCAATGCATTTTATTTACATTTTCCAAATATTGGCTTCTGGCATTTACATTTTTGTGAGTTCTCTTTCCCATGGACTCTAGACTGGACATGTATCTTTCTCTGTCACACACATTCTATAAGGAGAGCATTTGCACAGAGAGATGGGGCTTAGTGAGGGAAGGAGAAGGTGTGATAACACAGACAGGGAATGCTTCTCCCAACATGTCATAGTTAAGCTGAGATCTAAAGGAAGTTAACTACCCTGCAGAAGAGAATTTTGACAAGCAAGATCAGCTATGTTGGTGAAAAACGATCGACTGAGGTCTGAGAGTCTGGGAAGGCAAGCTTGAAACACTGTGCACCTGGGAAAGACCAGCTACAAACTCTTCTGCCTAACTTCTGTTTGAGCCGCTTTCTACCCAGATACCACAGTATATCAAAGGAAATCATGAATGTACAGTTATTTTCATGGACAGTGTTTCACTCTGAGTAAATATGTGGAAATACTGCTCAGTTGAAAATCAGCAATAGCTGCGTGCATGCCAGGCAGGATTCTGTGTTACTGGCAGCTCGTAGCTACTGTGTGAACACATTCTGCTACAGAGAGCAGGGGATAGACCACAGCATCCTCACTCACCACTAGACTTAGAGGCCACATGTGGGGAAAGAGGACCACAGATATCAGAGAGAGAAGATCCAGCCATCTCAATATTCCAGCTGAGCCTAGTCCCGCCTGCCCTATTGAATAAATTCAGCTGTTAAAGTAACCACACAGGAACACTGCAGCTGAATCCAAGAAAACAAATGACAAACCGAATCACAGTTTTCATTTCCTTTCTATTTAGAATCGGTCTTACTCTGTAGCCTAGGCTGATCTCAAACTCTCCATCATCCCGCCTCAGCCTCCCACATGTTGAGATTACATTTATGAAGCTCCATTCCCAAATCAATCAGTCCATCTTAAATAGAGGCGATCTCGTCTCCCGGAAGGTATCTGGCAACATCTGGAAGCAGTTTTGATTTTTGCACTCAAAGGTTTGGGGGTAAAGTGCTACTGGCATTTAGTGGGTATAGGCCAGGCAAGATCCTAAATATCCCTCAATTTACAGACTGAGGCAAAGACTCGCCCAAGCTCTCAATAATACCTGTTATGTTAAGAAACTCTGACCTAAACAAAGCAGTTTCCTATAATTTTTGAAAAGGTCATTGTCACACAGTCCCTCACAGAGGTCATGCCAATGTATTTTACCAAGGACATTAAATGAAAATCCTCTGTTCCTGTCCCTTCACCAGACACACAGACATGTGTTAGTAAGTATACAGCATATTCCTATATTTCAATAGGAATAACTGATACCATGATCTTGAGTAATGAGGCTGGATGTATTTCCCACGTGGAAGTCAGTTATAGCCTCATGCTGTCGGTCCATGTCTTTGCTCTCTTTCTCTGTGATTATTCTTTTTTATGCAGTGCTGAGGATGAAACCCAGGCAAGCACTGTTACCTGAAGTTGCCAACCCTTCGTGTCGATTTGCTAAAGCTTTAGATGTGTCCCTTTGTTTATTGTCTTAGTTGAAACTATGCTCTGTTTAGCAAACTGACTTAAAGTGGTAAATAGCTAGAAACCAAACTATACCAAAAAAAAGTAAACATAAGTGAAAAAATATGTTTGTATACTGTAACTTGCACCAGTGAAAGAAACCAACAAATGATGGATGTGTTGGAGAAAAGAAATACTAATATTTGCTGCCAGAAACCATACAGTGAGGTACAAAGAGTCAGCATGTATGAGCAGGGGCAGATGGACTGTGTACCTCAAAGAGGACACAAGAACGTGTCCTATGAGGCCAGGCAGCTGAGGATCTGAAAAACTGGATTTCAAAATGCACAAAACTACTTAAAAGAACAGTGAGACTTGGCAAAAGTCATACTCAAGTTTAGTCTCTTGGCTACCCTCTAATTTTTGACCCCTGTGACCTCCCTTTCTTTCAGCCCCACTTAATATAAAAATAGTCACCATCCATGGCTCAGATTCAGTCTTGGCTCTACTGAGGACTAGCTGTGTGACTCTGAAAGAGCTACTTAACTTCCCCACGTCTCCACTTAATCATGTGGAAAATGAGAATAATGATTCTCAGCCCACAGAGCAGTGAATTGGTAATCAACATGACAAAGAGGAGTGAGCAGCTAAAGTTAGCTAATATACTTGTGCACATTAATATATGTACATGATTACTCTATCTCTAACAAATAGCATAATATTTGAATTTTTTTTTTTTTTTTTTTTTTTGGTTTTTCAAGACAGGGTTTCTCTGTGTAGCTTTGCGCCTTTCCTGGGACTCACTTGGTAGCCCAGGCTGGCCTCGAACTCACAGAGATCCGCCTAGCTCTGCCTCCCGAGTGCTGGGATTAAAGGCGTGCGCCACCACCGCCCGGCAATATTTGAATTTTTAATCTCCTGTTACAGGTACTTCTCCTCATTTCACAGATAGACCAAAACTCAGAGAAAGTGAGTAAAACTTTTTTCCTCATCAACTTTAGGTTGTCTGCAATATTAAAGAAAAAGCTATCTTCACAAGGTGTGGTGGTTTGAATGAAAATGCCCCCCAGAGGCCCATAGGGAGTGGCATTATTAAGAGATATGGCCATGTTGGAGGAAGTATGTCACAGGGGTTGGACTTTGAGGTTTCAGATGCTCAAGCCAGGCCCAATGTCACTCTTCTTCCTGCTTCCTGGTGATCCAGATGTAGAACTCTCAGCTACCTCTCCAGCACCGTGTGTGTTTGCACGCCGCCATGCTTCCCATCATGATGATAACGGACTAAACCTCTGAACTGTAAGCCAGCCCCAGTTAAATGTTTTCCTTTGTAAGAGTTGCTGTGGTCATGGTGTCTCTTTACAGTTAGAAACCCTAACTAAGACACCAGGAAACCCATGAGAACAAGAAGTCTTCATCACACAGGCAGTTGGAAAGGATCTTCAAGTATATGAAGAGTCATTGTGAGGACCAGAAATCAACTTTGATCTCTGCAGCTGATCTGAGAAGTGATGCCAATAAGGAGATCAAGGAATGCAGAACTTGGTTCTGTATCATTTCACTTGCTATGTTTTCTACAAACCTCCTTCAGGTTTCATCTCTGATTGAGTGTCTGTTGAACAAATGAATGAAGCCTAAGAAGTCCTGACTCATCCATTAACTCATTCTTTCACTTCAGACAGATTTATCAATTCCTTCATGCTTCAGTTTTATTACATATAAATCAATAAAATGAAAGCAAATAATTTCCCAAGGGGACAACACATTACTTACAAAATAACAAAATACCTGCCAAGGTACCCAGCATAGTCCTGTACAACACTCTGCTCCCTCCCCTAGCCCACACAATACCAAAAGCCATGTGTGACAGCTGGAGTTGAACAAAGATAAATATCTCACTTTAGGAGCTAGAGAATCTTCAACTCAGCTGGTGATTTTTGCTCACTTTTGTTGCGTTGGGGCCTCACATTCCCACTGAGTGCATAGAACAAAACCTGCAAATCAATAGTGGCACGTATACTGCTGCTATGAGCTAGGCACTGCGTGTGTGTGTGTGTGTGTGTGTGTGTGTGTGTGTGTGTGTGTGTGTGTCACAGAAGTGGATTCTGTTGGTCCATGCCCCATCCTTAGGAAGTAGGTATCAGTCAAAGAACTAAGACAGAACAGCTAGTTTGTCTCTAGAAGAGTGTGCAGTTAGTAAGCACCAGCGATATGGACCCAGGGAGTCTTGCCTGTTAACCACTTCCTGCACCACAAGAGAAAAAACAAAACAAAACAACTGCACAGGATCTGCAGTGTGAAGGATGTTTAACTGTCATGAGGCAGATGTTGGCATCTTTGACTTTGATTTCCCATCCAGGAAGCACAGGGATCCCAGTCAGGGGTGGACAGATGAAGTGATTCAAGCTCGACAGAGTACAAAACAGTAAGCTGGACATGGTCTTATGCCAAGGAGAGGAATCCTGCTAGGTGGAGTGGGACATTTCTCCTAGACCATGCTGCTCAGACAGAGCCATGAATTGGGGACCCTTGGGATCACCATGTGACATGGGGCTCTGACGTACTTTCATTTACACAGGAAATAACACTGTCATTGACACAGTTGTCCACCGTGTGCATTGCAGGGATGCTGACGCACAGAGCTGGGGGTTGGGGTGGAAGCAGAGGTGGGAGAGCTGCTTCCTTGTGCCAATAGGTTGCCTGCTTAGGGCCTGTTCTGTGCCCCAAGCCATGTGGGGCAGCTGCATACACAGCTCAGACTTTGTGCAGTGGAGGAGGATGGACTCCCATTGCATAGCTTGGCATTTTGGTTGTGAGCCTAGTTTTTAGCAGCTGAACCATCTCTCCAATCCCCCATTGCAATATCTATAAATCAGGTTTTTAAAGTTTTAGTGCCAGGTTCAATTTGGGGTTGAATTTTAAGGGGAAAATGGGAAGAAAAGGGTAAAGTGGTCTCAATAGAACTCTTGCTCTCTACTTTTAGAATATTTAGATGTAGTATTATACCAGGCTTTTTCTTTGGAGCCACTAACAAGCTCCCAAATCATGACACAGAGACTTATTAGTTATGAATGCAGGCCTAGCTCAGGCTTTTTCTGGCTAGCTCTTTTAACTTAAATTGACCTGTTGCTCTTCATCTACCTTTTGCCTCGGGGTTTATTACCTTTCTTCCTTCTGCATATCTTGCTTTCACTGCTTCTCTATGTCTGGCTGGCTGACAGCTTCCTGGTTTCTGGCCCCAGGCATCATTATATCCTCTCTTCTTCTCTCATTCTTCTAGATTCTTCCTCCTATTTATTCTCTCTGCCTTCTAGCCCAACCTATCCTTTCTCCTGCCTAGCTATTGGCCATTCAACTTTTTATTAGATCAATCAGGTCCTTAGGCAGGCAAGATGAAACAGATGCAAAACATATTTACATAATTAAACACACATCCTTACATTGTTAAACAAATGCAGCATAAACAAATGCAACACACCTTCACATAGTTAAGTAAAATTTCACAGCCTAAACAAATGTAACACATCTTTACATAGTTAAAATAATATTCCACAATATAGTATCTTGTGCTAACTCTCAAGTTCAGTGGTTAAGTCTTTCTGTTGAAGAAAAACCAATTTGCTGTGTGTGTATCAGTGAAAAGAATGTCCATACACACCATACACTTTCTGGAATGCATGAGTGGGCTGTCAATATCATTCCACAATGACAGCAGTGAGGACCCTAAGGATAGCTAACACTATTCAGAACTCTATTCAACTTGTTCCTAAGGAGAAAAACATCCTTCATTTTTAAATTACATGTATTTTGGTATAATTACCCTATGTGGTAAAGACTTATTCCTTGTTAACTGTCTCAACCCACTCCAGACTATTATCCTCTACTAAGGGCAGGAAGGAGGGAAGAGAGTGGGAGAGAGCAGCAGGAATTTTGGGGAGAGCCAAGTTAATATGTGCTTTGCATCCAGATCCCAACCAGTCAAAGAATGACACGTTTGTGATCAAGTGAGAATACTTGGACATGGACTAAGAATTAGATGTCATTAAGGGATCACTGTTAATCCAGTCAGACTTGATCATGGTAACATAGTTACAAATGTCCTGATGGCCTTATTTTAAAAACATTAGCACGAACAGTAAATGAAACATCTGTAGCAATTTGGTGATAATTGCTAACTCCAGGTTGTGAATATGAGTGTTGATTTTGCTATTCTCTATATGTATTTTTCTGTATGTTAAATTTTCTCATTAAAACTGTTACAAGTTACTTCTTTTTCTCTTGAATGCCCTTGTCTGTTTTATTTTAATTTTTCATCTTTTGCTTCACTTTCTTTTACAGAAAATTTGGTGTATATGAAACATAATTTGAAGAACTAAGCCTGATCTCATTTTTGATTGACATTTTAGAGTTGTATCTTTTATCTTTTATACAATTCCAACACATAACACATGGGAAAAATATTAAGGCCTTTTTCCTTCTCATGTCTTTCTTTGTTCTCTCTCTGTCTCTCATTTTTGCATTATTGAGTACATACAAGACAAGTACTCTATGACTTAGATCACTGAGCTACATCTGAGCTATGCCTCCTGGCCTCTTTATTAGTCATAGTCACTTTAATTGTGAGACAGTCCCACTAAGTTGCCCAGACAGGCCTTGAGCTTGGGACTTGTGCCTCAGTTTCCTGAGAGAAGCAGACATTACAGGCCTGTGCCATAAGGCACAGATTTTCTTTTTCATTTTGGCATCATTTCAAGCTTACAGGAATTCTAAGGGTAGTGTGAAAAATCCTTCACCCATCCATATGCATCAATTGTTGACACTTGGTCACGTTTTCATCTTTCACTCTTTCCTTTTTCTTCACATTTAGATGTGTTGTGTCTGAATCACTGGAAAAGAAATGACAGATGTCATTCCCTTTAATACCTAAACAGTACATCTCCTGAGAACAGGGACCTGAGGACACAGCGTAACACATTATCAAATTCAGCACACAGTACACATTCAGGCTTCATCAATGGGCTCAACGATGTCCCCAGTCCAGAACTCAGGATCCAACCAAGGGTTGTATGTCACACTTGTCATGTCCCTTCAGACCCTTTAGTCTAAACTAGCTTGTCAGGACTTCTCTGTCTTCTATGACATAAGTGTTAAAGAGCACAGGCATTGTTTTGAATAATGTCCCTTAGTGTAGGCAGAAAAGCTAGTGACTGTTTATTATCAAGGCTTCTGTCAATTCAACCTTTCTCTTTTGTAAGAACAGCTCTAATTGTTTTATAAGAAAAGATAAAATGAACTATTAAACCTACGAAGTATCCATGAAGACCATTATCCTCTAGAGGGTTAGGATAGACTTTACTAATGAAAAAAATTAATTGAATAAATTTCCCTGACAGAATCAGCTTTAAGCTAAATTAAAACAGCCAAAATAACTTAGTATTAAAACATGCCATCAAAGAACTCTTCAGGGATTTCTAGAAATTCGAGTCTCATTTCTGTTAATTTCACTTATTTTGAACCTTGTAAGATATGAGTATTTTATCTGATCTGTGCAAGATATATTTATGCAAAAGCAAGAAAATCATGTTATAACTGAGGGATATCTGCCTTAACTAGATTCTTAGACAGAGGGAAACTTAGAGATTATCCCATTCAACTCTCATGGTTTTTTTGTTGGTTGGTTGGTTGGTTGGTTGGTTGGTTGGCTTGTTTCAGAAAACAAGACCCATATCTAGACAATATCAGACAAGTCCTTGTGGACATTTGTACAAGGCAGCTCACTCAGTACTGTTTGTAAGAGTTTAGGAGAGCTCCCAACCTCCATACAGATTCTCTGTCATCATTTACTCACAGTATTTTAAGCACATTTAGTGAGACGCCCAAGAGATGTGAAGCGGAAAGTGAGATTCTAAAATAGTATGCACAGTAGAATCTCATTTTTATAAAAGCAAGTGCAGGTGGTTATGTGTGGGTGTAGAGTTGAGAGATAAATACATCAAAGTGGCAGTAGTGATTGCCTCTAGGTAAGATTAGAAATGATCTGACCTGACTTCTGTGTGTGTATGTGGTACTGGGTTGAAACTAGGGCCTCTGAAATGCCAAACAAGTTAAGTACTTCACACTGAGCTACACATGCAACCAATAACTGTATTTTTAATCTTAGTGCAATGAGAATGAGAAATTTGGAGTAATTGAGATTTGTTTGTTTGGGTTTTGTTTTGTTGGTTTGGAGTTATTGCTTTCTTTCTTTTGGGAGGGTGTTTCGAAACAGGGTTTCTCTCTTTTTTTCTCTCTTCTTCTTTTCCATTTTTTTGGTTGTTGTTTTGTTTTGTTTTTCCTGTTTTACAGTTTTGTTTTGTTTTGTTTTGTTTTGAGACAATATGTAGCTTGGTCTGGCATGACACTTCCTATGTAGCCCAGGCTGGTCTCTTGACCCTCCTGCATCAATCTTTTAAACGCCTGCATTACAGGTGTGTGCCACCATGTGCAGCCTGAGGATGTCTATATCAATATTATTTCACTAAAGAGAAGATTTCAAGAAGCAGAAGTTGTTTCCTTTTCACTTTCCCTGGTGAATATTAATCACCATCAAAAGTATGCTTGGCAGTGTTTGAAATCTTTGCTGGAAGCACTATTCCTAACACCCAGGGCCATATGTAACTGCATATGTAACAGTGAAGAGAAAGTGAGCTCAACAGAGAATTTACAGTGATTCAGCCATCATTAGAGAAGCTTTCTCCTGCAGCATATGGGGACAAATATAAAAACCCACAGCCAGACATTACTCAGAGAGTGAAAGAACTTGGCACACTCAGCCCTAAATGGGATGTCTCTACCAAATCCCTTCACTCAGAGCTCTGGGAACCCTGCGTAAGAGGAGGCAGAAAGTGCATAAGAGCCAGAGGGGATGGAGGAAACCAAGAAAACAAGGCCCTCTAAACCAACATAAGCAAAGCCCATATGAACTCATACAGACTGAAGCAGCATGTACAGGGTCTGCATGGGTTTGCACCAGGTCCTCTGTGTATATATTATGGCTTCCAGGTTAGTGTTTTTATGAGATTCCTGAATGAGTGGGTCTCTGACTCTTGTGACTTCTCTTTTCCTTCTGTTGGTTTGTCTTGTCCAACTTTGATGTGATAGTTTTTATTGTAACCTATTAGATTTTATTTTGTTATATTTTTTAAAATGAATGAATGCATGAAAACCTAGCCACTAGCGTAAATGTTAACTGAACTGTCATCTATACCTACTTGGCGGTGTGCACTAAAACCTAGCCACTAGTGTAAATGTTAACTGAACTGTCATCTATACCTACTTGGCGGTGTGCACTAAAACCTAGACACTAGTGTAAATGTTAACTGAAGTGTCATATATTCCTACTTGGCGATGGAAAACCAGCTTTTTTCTAATAAAGTGACACTAGATATGTCAACCATTCCAGGGCAGTCCTCATGTTCAGGAGTAGTTGACCAATATATAATGGACTCCAGAGTTTTTTTGTTTGTTTGTTTGTTTTTTGTTTTGGTTTGGTTTTGTGTGTGTGTGAGTGTGTGTGTGTGTGTGTGTGTGTGTGTTGTTACAGTTTTGTTTTTTTTTTCTTTTTAGATGATGTTTTATTTTGTTTTCTTGGTTTTGAGAGGTTTGTTGTCGCATTGGGTTTTTGTTTGTTTTTTGACAAAGAATTTAAAGTTGGGTGAGTAGGGAGGAGAAACGATCTGGAGGGTCTTGGGGGAGGGGAAGAATATTATCAAAGTACATTTAAAGCTAAAAATTATTTTAAATAATAAAAACATAACAAAACAAACAAAAAAGTGGTGTTATACAGAGAGGTTGGACACTGAAGAGAAACGGAATGAACCTTCATCATTTGAGAAAGGTTTTCTTTGTATGCATTGTGGTTTGTGAGGAGGGGAGTTGGTGAACAAATGAACAGAAAAATGGATGTAGATGGATAAATGGTTGTATAAATGTGCTTAAATATATATGAACAGGTATGGTGGATTACAGTCCAAATGACTGGAAATGGATGTGGGGTGCTGCAATAAATGGCTAGAAAACCTGGGTTTTTATGTTTTAATATACAAGACAACATTCATAGTAACCACATTTCTTCATGCTGTTGACACCCTCACGGGGAAATCCAGGAAACCTCAGGGCTCTACCCATCCTGAATCTTCGTCCAATTAATTGTCCTGTGTCTTGAAAAGCATCCAGTCACCTTTGGTGCCTGAAAGAGTAGATGGAAAGCTGAAAACTGGTTGCAATCAACCATTAAGGAATTAATTTAAAAAAAAAAAAAAAAAAAAGGGTTTCTCTGTGTAGCCCTGGCTGTCCTGGAACTTGCTCTGAAGACCAGGCTGGCCTTGAACTCAGAGATCTGCCTCCTCCTCCTGAGATTTGGGATTAAAGGTGTATGCTATCACTGCCTGGCTAAGGAATTATATTTTTTTTTGAGACAGTGTCTCATTACTTAGCTCTGGCTGGTTTAGAACTTTATATAGACCAGGTTTGTCTCAAATTCACAGTCCTGTGTGCTGGGATTAGAGACATGTGCCTCCATGTTTGGCCATTTAAGGAATTTATGATCTCTGTAGAAGGTGGTGGGTCTCCTTTAAAAATCTACAGAAATCTGCAATCTATCCCTTCAAAACAAAGTGAATAAAAAGCACATTATTCTGGCATAATTCCAAAATGAATTTCAGACCTATTCATTGACAGCTCTGAGGTTCACCAGCTCCAGATTAAGAAATTCTGAATGACAAAGAATCAACTAAGCAGGGCTCATAAGAACTCACGGAGACTGAATCGACAATCATGGAGCCTGCATGAGTCTGAGCTAGGTCCTCTGAATATATGCTATGGCTATATAGCTTGGTGTTCTTGGGGAATTGTTAATAGTAGGAATGGGGGTGTCTTTGACTCTTTTGCCTGTTCTTGGGACACTTTTCCTTTGCCTCATCCAGCCTTGGTATGAAGGTATGTGCCTAGTCTTATTGTAACTTGTTATGCCATGTTTGGTTAATATCCCTGGGAGGCCTGCTCTTTTTTGAAGGGAAACAGAGGAGAAGTGGATCTGGGGAGAGGGCTGTGGGGGCTGGAATCAGTGGCAGGAGGAGAGCTGTGGTCAGGATGTAATATATAAGAGACGAATAAAAAAATCTGGATTAAACTGTAGACACAGAATTGGCCAGAAAATTTTTGGAGATCATACCTTTATTGTTTATTGGCAGAAAGGGTTCTGGCAAATTTAATTTAGCTTAAGTAACTAGGCACTGAAAACAAGAGAAAAAATTCAGCAGTTTGGTGCACATCTGTAATCTCAACAATTGAGAGGCTAAGGCATGAAGATTTTAAGATCCAGACCAGCCTTAGCTACATACGAGACCCTGTCTCAAAAAGCAAAACAAAAATTAGAAGAAAGAAGTTAGAAGTCTATATCTTTTTCTGGTTGATATTTTGAGTTAAAACAATGCCTTTCATAATAAATAATTCACCATAGTTCCAAGTGATGAATTAAGGACAAGAGTTCATGATTCCTTACGAACAAACAAAGAAAACTATATTCACTTATTAACAAGTCTATTGAATCCCCAGTGTATGCCAAGCCTTGTTCCAGGAGCTGAAGACAGGACAAAGAACCACAGTGACAAAGTGCCTGCCATGGGGAACCTACTTTCTCACTGAAGAGAAGGAGTCAAACAATAAACTAACGTTATGTGACATAATGTCATATTGTAATATGTGCCCAAAAGAAAAATACAATAAAGAAAAGAGAGCAATGGGGAGGCCGTGTGCCAGGAAGCAGACAGGCAAACCTAACCATTCAGTAGGCTAATCACAGCTATGCTGCATCTAGTCTATTTGACGGAGAATAGTAACATGTCCCCAGGCATGTGGTAGGCAACTACTGATTTTACAAATGTGTTCTTCTCTACCACAGTTAGGAAAGAAGGACCAAACTTGTTGAAATTAATATATGTTGTAGATAATGATATACCATTGTAATTTTCCCTCAGGGCTATATGGATTTGTAGCCCTCTACCATAACATAGTCCAATGAGATATAGACCATCTAAGTATCTCACAAAACACATTAGTGGCATCATGTGAGCAAGAAGTAACTAGCATGTGGAAGGCTATAGTAAGAAACATGTATTCCAGAAAGTGGGGAGGAGAGCCTATAAAAATGCAGGACTTCCTTTTGTATCCATAAAATTTCAAGGGTCCTGAGAGTAAGGTGTATGCTGGAGTAAGTTCCCAAAGTAAGAGTTAATTATTGCATCTTGCATCTCTCCCAGTGAAAGGAAGCACAGTGCCTCCAGGACTTCTTTGGGTTCAGAAGGCAACACATTCTATTCCTACACTCATGGTTGGGGCCCATACACTTAGTGTTGCTTTGGATGAGTCTCTGAACAGAAAAAACCTGCAGATCAAGCTGAATCTGCAATGGAAGTAGCCCTGAAACCATGTAGTGTGTCGATTCTGTGATGCAGGAGAGCCATATGGAGTTTGTCCCCAGAATCCTAACCCTTCCAAGTACTGCTTTGAGCAGGTCCTTGAGCTGAGCCTTCAACAGACTGTCCCACCACTTTGTTGCTGTGGCAGTTGGCTGGCCTGCCATATGATAGGAGTCACCCTTACGTCTCTATTGCTGTAACCAAGTCCCTTTTCTAGTACATGGGGCTCCAGGCTAGTGAATTAAGCCTTTCTGAAGTCCTCAGAAAGGAATGGTTCCAGGGGGCCAGAATTCAGGAAAAGGAAAACCCTTACTCAAAATATTTGTCTACTGCCGACAAACAGCTACACTTCAATACAAATGAAGTCCAGGGCAGTGACCCTCTTCCCTACCCTCTGTTGCTTCCTCTCTAAGTGAGTTCAGACTCACAAAGCTTGTTCCCCGCATGGCCTTCATTTCTGCTACCCTGGCCCCTTGATTCACACATTCATCATGCCAGCAGTGGGATGACATTGGCTAGCTGCCAGCCAATTATTGTGGAGGGGCTACCCACCACCCCCACATTTGCCCAGAGTGCTCTCGAGTAGGAGCAGTAGGAAATATTAGAAGGATAGAGAGGGGAGATGGAGATAAAGATAGAAGATACAGGATAGCCACAAGAGGGCCTGGATCTTAATCCAAAGAGCCTCAACTGTCTCTGCCCTAGGGTATTTAAAGGAATGCCGAGGGGTGGAGCAAAAGACCACCCCGCAAGCACAGCCAAGTGCAGACCATCTCAGACACCTGCACTCAGGCCCGTGGTCCAATCATCCTCTCCATGCAGACCTGCTGGGTAAAGCCACTAGGAAACCCAAATGGGCTCCCACAAATTATCCCGGTAATTTTGCCTTGTGGGCTTTCCATGCCTCTTTTGTGATGTTCTCTGGTGGAGGTTAGCATTTCTTCAAGTCTATCCACTCGCCTCCACCCTCAGCCACCAATCCTTTTTCTTTCCAGGCTCCTGGCTAACTCATCAAGCCATTTGCCCATGGAGTTTTACGTATTTTAATCCCAAACTACTTGCATTTCCACACAAAATGGATGCCCAGGTGCACAGCTGCCTGGGAGGCTTTTTCTTGGCCAGCCTCCATATACCACCTCCGAATGCTCCACGGACAAACTATCACTCACTTATTTGCAGTTCACCCTCACTTACAAAGCCAAAGCTTTTTCTGTTGTACCAATTGGTCATGCAGAAGCCCTTTCCAGCCAAGACTGTGCACTGGTTGGGGAGGATTACTGAAGCAATGTGCCCTTGAATGTCTGGACTGCTCCTCATGCAGCTTACTTATCTCCACCGGCCCTCATGCTCAATCCCAGGTGTCTCACCTTCATGTATGGCAATTACTGCTGTGTTCCTCTTACAATTGTTGACTTTCTAGTTGATCAGTCAGGCATGAGCATTCAACCTTGACAAGAGGAAGGTACGCTCTGCTGTCCTCCTGCCCTGATCTCAAATGAGCTCTTACGGATATTAATACATTGCATATCCTTAAACACAGGAAGTAGCTGAAGTCTGTTTTTTTCAAAGGCTAAGATCTGCACGGTGCTTCTCCCCTCTCCACACTCAGAAACTACCTGAGAATATGTCTAGCTAGTTGCATAGAATTTTCATTAACGCAAACGCGGCAGGAGGCTCCGGGCATTCATATACTCTCCTAACCGTTCTAATGGAAATAAAGCCTCATACTTGTGGTTATTTCCAGGTCTTGCTATTGTAGAATAGCTGGGTTCTAGTGATGCCATATTGCCCTGGCTGTTGTTGATTGTATTCTTACACTGGCATTTAGACACCTGGGTTTGGGGTGATTAGGTCAAGGTCCTGATTTCTGACCTTGTCTTTGTTGGATCGGTGTCTTGTTCCTCGGTTTCTGTTTGCTCTTTGGTCTTCTAGTCTTTGTGGCCTGAATTTCTGAAGGCCAGCATGACCTCTGATCTAGTAAAGTATCTCTGGCCAAGTTGGAAGCTGGCCTTCTGGCAGTTAGCTTAGCCTTTGTTGCAGCAGGGGGGTGGGAGTTCTCTGTTCTGAACGGTATGGCTTACGCCCGTTCTTCTGACTGTGGCCTGCATCTGAGCAGGTGAAATCTGCTGGAGTTGCGGGAAAGGGCTGTTCTGACTGGTATAGCCTGCACCTGAGCCACAGGAGTCCACTGAGGTGGGGGCAGGGCCCAGCAGCTGTGGGGGTGATGAGGTCGGGGACAAGGACTGTGGGAAGGGCTTTGGGGAGCAGAATCTGGAGAGTGGGGCAGTTCAGCTCGCAGCCGGGTCACTCACCTGTCCTCAATCACTTGCTGTTTTTTTTTCTTTTTTTTTTTTTTGAGCAAAGACTTTTTAATGAATATATTTTGCAAATATATTGGAGAATCATGCAATGCTGTCTGCATTGTATGCAATCCTGGGCCACAAGTCTGCAAATTCCTTTGCAACTGGACCTGTAATAGCAGAACCTTTCATCTCACCTTTATTGTTTACTACGAGCTTCCCATTATCTTAAAAATAAAGAAACACCCCAACTTTTCTTCGATATGACTTTCGTTGTTGAATTACCACTTCTGGATGGACCTTTTTGTGTAGTTCTGGTTTGCCTTTCTTAACTGTGGCCCTCACCATGTCGCCCACACCAGCACCAGTCTGTTCAGTTGTCCCTTGACTCCATTCACAGAGATGATATACAGATTTTTTGGCTCCTGTATTGTCGGCACAGTTGATCATAGCTCCTACCACAAGACTCAGGGCAATCTGGAATTTTGCTCTGGAGGACCCACCACATCCTTGATTTCATATCGTGAACACCTGGAAAGAGTCAGAAAGCCATGTGCAGTTATTTTAAGGGAATTCACTTTGGAAAATGTTCAGACAAGTTCAGGATTGGGTAATACTACTTTTCTGCCTCCGGTGTTTTAGCATGTGACCTAAACTGATCATAGCATCAGCATCAATGTCATTAACATCATCACAGCATAAGCATAATGTTATTTTTTTCTGTTCAGTCTTTTAGAAAGTAACTCCAAATTACCATGTTATTACAACACAAATGAGACTGCTATTATTTGTTTATTGTTATTTATTACTATAGCATAATTCTAACTATAATTGCATTTAATACTTAGGAAAACCTAATAAAGGAGACTGTGAGAGACTCACAAAGCCATTCATTCCTGGGTGTGATGATTGCTAAGAGCACCTTTAACATAGTGATGATCATAGCGATGATTTATTTCAGTGAATAGATACAAAGAAAACTGAGCAAAGGAAAAAGGTCTATGGCTGAAAGCCAGAGGTAATCAGGCCAGGCCTCTAAGAGTCCAATAGTATGTGTAATGAGTGGTAACAGCTTATTTGACGTCTTCTACCAGGCAAGCTCTCTAAAGTCTCAGTGCCCGAGATTTTTATTGGAGAACCAGCCACACAAACACCAAAGTGAGGACTCTGAAAAGGAATTCAACACAAGCCATGTTGTCTGAACAAACTGTTTAGGTAGTCTGTAGCATCCTTATCAGAGATTGGTGGGAACTTTCCCCAAGTTGAAATATTTTAAAGTCAATATTAATTCAGATACTTCAACAGGGTATTGTGTAACCCAGAATGACTTCTAACTCTTTATGAAGGAGAGGATGACCTTGAATTCCTGATCCTGCCGTCTCCACCTTCTAAGCACTGGGATTACAGGTATTACACGGTGTTGAAGATCTGTAGGTGAGAGGTTTTTCTGTGTCCCACTCTGTCCCACAGAAGGCTTCCAAATAATCACTCAGAAGCCGGTAGCTAGGACTTATTACTAAATAGCTCTTACACTTAAATTTACCCATAATTCTTATCTATGTTTAGCCACGTGGCTTGGTGCCTTTCCTCAATACAGCATTCTCATCTTGCTTTCTCTGTATCTGCCTAGCAACTCCTGACTCCATCCTTCCTCTTCCCAGAATTCTCCTAGTCAGGTCTCCCTGCCTATACTTCCTGCCTGGCTACTGGCCAATTAGCGTTTTATTAAACCAATTCAAGTGACAAATCTTTACAGTGTACAAGAGAATTATTCCACAGCAAAGATCAACCCATGTTGTTGTGCATGGTAAGTGTGTGGTTTGAATGAGAATGGCCCCCATAGGTTCTTGGTCCCCAGTCGGTAGAACTGGTGAGGAAGGATTAAGACATATGGCCTTGTTGGAAGAGGTGTGTAACTGGTGGTGGAGGTGGAGGTTTCAAAAGTCTGTGCTGTTACAAGTTAGTTTGTTCTCACACTTGAGGCCATGTAAGTATATAAGCTCTCAGCCACTGCTCCTGCTGATGGTCATAGACTCGCCCTCTGAACTGTAAGCCCCAATAAACTCTTCTGTATGTTGTCATAGTTATGCTGTCTTAACCCTGCAATGAAACATAACTAAGACAGTAGGCAAAGCACTCTACCAACTAAGCTGTACCCCAAACCCTTTATTTGTTTGTTTGTTTGACACAGGGTCTTGCTATATTTGACTGCCTAGCTTCAACTTCAAAGAAATCCTTCTGCTTGCCCTCCCAAGTACTGGAATTACTATGTGAGTCTCAGGGTGTAGCTCACTTTCAAATATTTGTTCTATGAATGAAATCTTCTTTTTTAAAAAAATGACTTTAATTTTGTTTGATTTTATATGCATGCAATACCAATGGTGGCCAGAAGGGGGTGTCAGATCCCCTAAAGCTGGAGTTACAGCCAGTTATGAGACTTCATGTGGGTGCTGGGAACTGAACTCTGGTCCTCTGCAAGAACAGCCAGTGCTCTAACCACTGAGCTGTCTCTCCAGCCCCTAAATGAATTCTTTCACTGGCAGTTATATCTGTTCATAGTTATCAATACCCATAGAAACCTATGGGTAGAGAGAAAAGGACTAGGGCTTTGTTTGTGCAAAGGACTGTGGTTTTACTTAAGGCAATCAGGTCAAGGACTGTACTGCTAAACTACACCCCCACCCCAAGGAATCTCTCTATTGCTCATTTCCAAAACATTTATGATCAAAACGTAAAACATTTGGGTTGTATACTTTTGTTAGTTCCTTTGCGTAATAGTTTGTTTTCACTTTGACCAGTGATGTAAAAAAATAGTGGTGTAGCTCATCAAAGCTTGTGATTTCTTCCTAGGAAGTTTAAATAGTACAGTGATTGAATCACTCCATACACAGGCATAAGTTAAATGCCTAGTAAATGTTTTCTTTACTACTATCATAAATGGCATTCAGTGATAACAGACAATTCATTTTGAAAACACTCTACTGTCTTTTAAAAACAGAAAGCCAGAGCTCAGAGGTTAAGAGCACTTGTTGCTCTTGCAGAGGACACGAGTTTGGTTTCCAGCCCCCACACAGTGGTTCACTATCATCCTTAACTCCAGTCTGGGGATCCAACAACCTCTTCTGACTCCCATGGGCACCAGGCATACATGGGGTGCACATACATATGTGTAGAAAAGACATATGCATAAAATAAAATAAATCTAAAACAGAACCAGAAATTGGTTCCTTCCCTTCTGAGAAAAAACATTTATTCATTGCTGGCATTGTTCTTATCTATGAGGATTGGGTAATGGGAAAGTCATGGAAAAACCCATGTGACAAATACTGAAAACATAAGGGTCTCTCTGGAATGGAACAAGACACCAGGAAACAGGAAAGCTGAACATCACCAAGGCCTTGAGGACTTGAGAGTGAGGGATGGAGGCTGCATTTTACTGGTACTTTCTTGTAAAGTTTCCTGGTAAAAGTTTGCTTAGTTGGCATGTGAGTTGCTGTGGTGACAGAGGGACGGGAAGAAATTATGTATGGATGGCCCTCACTCATTTTAACTTGGCTAAAGTTGATTTCTTTGAGGCTAAACTGTGATGGTATATGCCTATCTCTGAAGAAACTGGTGAGTATCAAGAGTTGGACCAGCCTATGTCTTTACTATATTTGCTTATGACCCAGGAAGGAATTCATTACTTTATGATCTAGGACAGTGGTTGTCAACCTGTGGGTTGTGACCTTTGGGGGTCAAGTGACTCTTCTACAGAGGTTGCATATCAGATATCCTAGTAACAGATATTTACAATTCATAACAGTAGCAAAATTACAGTTGTGAAGTAGTAATGAAAATAATGTTATGGTTGGGGGTCACCATACATGACGAACTGTATTAAAGGGTCGCAGCATTAGGAAGGCTGAGAAGCACTGCTCTAGGAAGTAGTTTAGTCTCTTTTCTATCTTTTCTGTATTTCCTGATGTAATATATTTACATGGGTCTCTGTCTTTCCAATATTTCCGAATGACTCAGGAAGGCTACTGTGTAGATAAAGTACAAATGTTTGGTGAGAGTTGGGGACTTAAGATAGCAATCAGAGTTTGCTTGAAGGATTTAGAATATTTCACTGCAAATTGTAAAAAGCACTTGAACTTTAGAGCTACAAAATTTGGAGTTCAAAGCTTTCTCCACCACTGATGAGCTCTGTGCTCTGAGGTATGTCAAGTTCTAAAACTTTGTGAAAAAAGACAATATTGCCTGTTCTCCCACTCTGGAGTTTTTGTGAGAACCAAATAAATTTTAAATATTGAACTGTTTCATGAACATTTCAATATATGGTAACATTTCATACATGGTAAGGATACTTCATACAAAGTGAACGCCTTGGAATGGAGGGTCACACAACCTTTGTGGGGCAAGAAGTGTTGCTTCCTCTGTCTAAGAATGGATTAATTAAGAACTGGATTAAAGACAGAAAGAGTGTAAAGGCCAGAAGATGGGGAGAAGTGTTATGAAATGCTGTCTTCTGGATGTGATGTGACTGAAGCCATCGCGAACTCATAGTATCTGTGGTTACCTGCACAAGACCTGTACAAGATCAAACCAGGCAAAAGTACTGCACAGGTAGGGTAGGTACATCCAGGCCCACCCCTTACTTGGGGTCTGTTAGCAGTGGATGGTTGCTAAGGGAAAGAAGACTCATTCTTTTTGAGGACAACACCACTGGTAGGTTTCTCACGATGCATGGTCCCATAGCCACGCACATGTGGGCAGCACTAACTGAATTTTGTGAATTTTTTTTAACACATGACATTGGGAGGGGAATGCTAAGGAGTATATAGGCAGAGTGGGAGATAGGAAGTGGAGGCTAGATATGATCATATTTCATTGTACATATACATATGACATTCTAAAAACTAAAGAGAAAAGTTTTAAAGAATTAAACTAGAAGATATGGAACAAAACAACAATCCACCAGTTTAATGATCACTGCAATGCTGGAAAACTGCTAAATTCAGCATAGTTTCTTTTAAACCCAGCTTCTTTCTGTGATATCCTAGGAACACATTTCCCTGGGGTCTACATACAGAACTGACACAGCTGTGGTCCAAAGGGACCAGGTTATAAATCCATCAAGCAGCAGAACTTGGCAGGATCGTCAATGTGGTTTTGAAAACATGAATGATGCACTACATAAGGGGTCATGAAGACCACCTGAGGCCTGGTGCTGTGTGGCAAGGTAGGAGTCCCTGCAAAGATGCCCTGAGAAGTCATTTCATGAAGCTGTGGGGATGAAATTCAAGTTACTGTGGAGACTGCAGGATACTGTAGATGCCAGGACCATGGTTCATACACCAAGGAGAGCTGCAGGCATATAGTGGAGCTTACGAGACAATCCATGTCTGTTGTAGGGGGCAGAATTGAAAGGATGGGGCTACTCAAGCCTTTTGAAGCCTCTTGATTACATTATGAGCTCCAGTGTCAGACATGGCGCTGCAGGATTTGTTTGGCTTGATGGCTTTGGGCATTGTTTTGCTTTGATCATTCCTCAGTGTGCCAAAATTCTTGCATTTGGAGTGGGACTGTGTACTCTGTGCCACTGCATTTTGGAAGTCATTTTTTAAAAATTGTATAGGCACTCACAGTTAAGAGACTTTGGACTGATAAAGTGTTGAAACTGTTATGATGGAATTAGAACTTTAGAATTAGAAGTTCACTTGATATTTTAAATTACTCACTGTTTATTTATTTGTTTATTTGTTTATTTATTTAAAATAAAAAAAGAGGTTGGGATTGGAAGAGCAACAGTTCAGCATTTGTCTAGCATGCACAATGGCCTGGATTTGGTTCCTAGCACCACAAAAACGTACAAGTCCCCTCAGATCTTCTAAACCAGGCTTTAATAAACCCCTGTTGACCATTCAGTAACATGATCCACAGGAACAAACATGTGACTGCAAGGTGCAAATACTTAGCTCTGAAATATATTGCCAGGAAGTATGGGACAAAAGGACCAAATATTTTCCAATGTTTTAAACTGTTAAAATTATTAACAGGTGAGGTCTCAGTTTATTTTCAGTACTTGGAGCTTTTTTTATTCATTTCTTATTTAAAAATCTGTTTGTTTTTATTTTATGTGTATGAGTATTTTGTCTGCATGTATGGAACACTGCATGCATGATTGGCACCTGAGGCCAGAAGAGGGCGCCAGATCCCCTGGAACTAGAGTTATATGGTTGTGAGCCAAGTGCTCTTAACCACTGTGCTATCTTTCCAGTCCTTGATTTGAATTTTTATGCATTTTTTCATGCAGTGTAATTGTTGGTTTCATAAATGAACTAGTCATGTTCCATTTTTGTTTTATATGTATATGTGAGTGTGGCTTGCATGTGTTCGTTTGCATGTTCACATGTATGTGGGCACACATGCATGTGTGTGTGCATGCATATAGAGACCTGAAGTTGACATCAGGAGTCTTCCTTGAATTCTCTCCATCTAATTCACAGAGGTAGGTTGTCTCGATTAAACCTTGAATCGATATACAGCTAGTCTGGATAATACTTTTAGCTTTTCTTGTCTTGGAATATTTATTTTGATAAACATCATACATAATTGGCTTGAATCCCTTGGTAACAGCAGAGCAAGCCATCAGTATATCAGATCATCATAATTACACAGAAGATCTCTTTTTGAGCATATGCTCCTGTTTTCTATCTGTTCTATGATCAACAATGTCATATTCTTTTGTAAAGAGCATGAATAAATTTTGAAGTATGATACAGTTCCATCTCTATGAGATATTTCTCATTCCATGGGAACCTAAAACACAGATTTCTGCATAGAACATTTGTTCTAAAATTATTATTTTTTATACCAAGCTTTAATCATTTTAAAATTATTCTCCTCTATGGAAAGCTAAAATAGTTATGTTTTTTGTACATTACAAGGTTTTCAACATTTTAAAAGAAAAATTTCCCTCAACATGAATAGTTTTTCTTCTTAATTATGCAATAAATAGAACTATGCAGAAGGAGCTATTGGTTTTAAAATACAGGGCAATAGAAAAGGCTTTTGTTTTCTCTTGCTCCAAGGAAATTCAATATAGTGTTTTACAGAAGTTGGCAGGGCACAAAGTGGGGTGAGGAGGGCCCTGTGCCCCAGTTTCAAGTGTTTGAAACTCAACCTGAATTCTAGGCTGATCACTGTGTGAGGTTTAGGCTTTTGGTCTAGAATATTTTACACACACAAAAAGAGCATTTTAAAAATGTTCCATACTATGTTTTAGAAATGAAATTAAGATAGACTCCCCAAAGAAGATAAGCAATCAATAATGTACTGTGATATTAGAAGCATAGAGCAACTTCTTCATGTCCCCACACACAGTGGTCCCCAGCCACCACTGACAGGATTATTTCAGGCCTTATTGACAATGACACTGTGGAAGAAAAATATAAGGTGAAGACCCCATTTTATTACTGTATTCTTTATTTGTAACTGACCACAAATCACCTCTCCAAAAGCAGTTAATTGTCAAATGGCTTTTAAATATCAACTTTGTGCCAATATGTCTACACAAGCACAAAAGATCTAGGAAATCACACTGGTGAAGAAGAACAGAGAGTTTGATTTTTAAACAGAAAGAGGAACCTGTTTCTTTTTTCAGACCCTAAGCATCTAAGCACGTGGCATCACCCAAATTATTCTGCAAATGACTGCAAGTTCAAAAGCTAGTGCCCATGGAGATGGCCCTTCCCAGATCCGTTTCCAAAAGGGAAAAATGGAAAGTTGAGTATTCAAACACCAGCATATAGCAGGTGACTCTTTTCAGGAGTGGGGTTCCCATAGTTCCAGCATCAGAAGAACAGGTTGTCTCTCCAAGACTACACCTGTAAGATGTTATGTGTCTTAGCTTCTTTTCTGCCACTGTGATGAAACACTCTGAGAAAGGCAACTTATGGGAGAAAGGGCTAATTCTGGCTCACAATTCTAGGGGACAGTCTGTCCCTAGTGGGGAAGTCCAAGTGGCAAGAGCTTGAAGCAGCTGATCACATGACATCCACAATCAAAACAAAGAGCAATGAATGCATGTTGCTGCTCAGCCCCCACCCACTACGTAGTCCAGGATCCCAGCCAGGGAATGTCACCCACAGTAGGTGGGTCTTCCCGCCTCAATTAATGCTCTCTAGATAATCCCCCAAAGGCCATCTCCCAGGTGATTAGAGATTCTTTCAAGTTACCAACCAGCACTAACCATCACATTATTACAATTAAAATGCCATCATAAGACTCAAAGCTTTTAAGTATGTGAAGGCGTTTGACATGAATGAATAACATGGCCACACAGAAATCATCCCAAGAGCTACTGTTCTTCAATGGGAAATACCTTTTTCTTTTCTTTCTTTTTTTCTTTTTTTTTTTAAACTGTGAACTCCTGATCCACCTACCTCCACCTCCTGAATGCTGGCATTATAGACATGTGCTACCATAGTCAGTTTTATGAGGTGCTGGGAGTCAACTTCACGGTTTTGTGAGCATGCTACCAACTGAACTCTGTCTCTAGCCCCTGTAATAAATGTTTTGATCATATTGAGCTGAATCTTAATCGTGTGTATATCCATGATAGGGCTGCAAGTTTAAAAGAACCATTGCTTCAAAAAGAAAGTCAGAATACAGGAAAAGATCTTCCTGTTGGAAGTTTGAATCCTTCCAATAGACTCACCCAAGGCATTCGCACTGCACAGAGCAGTGGAGGAGGTGTCTACAGCATTGGCCATTTCCACTTCCCAGCAGTGCCCCTGAATTATTTTGGAAGGTATGAAGATGCTACTTCAGAAACAAGGTTACAATTATGTAATAACTCAAAGGTTTAAAGTACCTATACAAAGAACATACGGGTCCAGTTTAGCAAATGGTAGGAGACTGAAAAAGGTTGATGTAAAATTCTCCTAGAAGGAAAAGGATATATTGTGTAAGTCGTAGATGAAGTCACAGCTACATGTTGTTTAAAACATGAGAATTCTGGGCCTGGAGAGGTGACTCATCAATTAAGAGCACTGCCTGTTCTCCCAGAGGATGCAGGTTTGATTCCCAGAAGTCATATGGTGACTCACAAATGTCCGTAACTTCAGTTTCAGAAGACAGGATGCATTCTTCTGACCTCCCCAGCACTAGGCATGTGCATGCTACACAGACATAAGTACCGGCAAAATACCCACACATATACAACGTTTAATATATTAGAAAATCAATGGGGAATTTTGGAGATGGTCTTTTGTTCATTCAATGACTATCTGCTAAACAGTGAGTATTGAGGATGTGTCTACTTTACACTGAGGCTTAAGATAAGCAGTTGACTCTCACACTGATCAGGTGTTTGTTGCAAAATTAATGTCTTATTTACAAATAAACTTTTTATGTATAGCTAATCTAAAACAACATAAAAATGTAATAACTGGATACTTAAAAATTGCAAGCCCCCCCCATCCCTGTGACCCTATCAAAATGATGCTATTTGGAAAAATTTCCTAGTGATTGTGTGATTTAAGAGTACTTGCCATGCACACATGAAGATCTGATTTGGCCCTCAGCACCACCATGCACTTGTAACCCCAGAGCTCAGGTGGTAGAGACTGTAGGAATGCTGTGGCTTGCTGGCTAGCCGCTCTAGCCTAGTTGAGGAGCTTCTGGCCCATGAGGGACTGTCTCTCAAAAAACAAGGTAGACTGCTGCTGAGAAACAACACCTGAGGTTGTCCTCTGGCCTCCGTACAAATGTGCAAGCTCACCACCCACCTATACACACACACACACACACACACACACACACATACATACACTCTCTCTGTCATTCAAAAGAAGCCCCTGTGGTCATGTGACTCCAGATAGTTCTGGAGACAGCTGAATACATAGTTTAATAAAGTGAATTATGAGTGCATGAAGCACGCTGGACTTAACAGCATGGCATCCAAGTTGCACTGTGGGGCCACAGGGCACTACCATGACCAGGACCGGTGGAGAAAGGACTAAAAGAACCTCTCAATGGATGTCTGGACAAGCACACTCAAGCAACTGATACCACTGATTGTATTATGACATTGGGCTGGATTGTACAGCCTAGACCATACTGGAAAATGAAGGTTGTACAATTTCATTATAGTGATGACAACTTTTTGCAGAGGTTTAGTCCACCTGAAATGTTACAAAAGTACCTATTGGAAATGGAGACAGTGGCTTATGGAAGCACCACACATGAGTATCATTGCTTTGCATCATTTTAGAAACCTGACATCTGCCCTTAAGTGAGCCTTCTGGAAGATGAGAAAGGGGAACTATTGGGGCTGGAGAGATGGCTCAGTGGTTAAGAGCACTGACTGCTCTTTCAGAGGTCCTGAGTTCAATTCCCAGCAACCACACAGTGGCTTCCAACCATCTATAATGAGATCTGGTGCCCTCTTCTGGCAGGCAAGCATACATGATGGCAGAACACTGTATGCACAATAAATAAATAAATCTTAAAAAGAAAGACCTATTTTAAAAAAAGGAAAAGGAAATATTGTCTGAGTCATTGAGATGGCATGGCCTTGTAGATGTAACGGTCTTATTAAATAAGAAACACAGAGCCAAATGCAGAGTTAAAAGCTCAAGAGGTCAGAGCAGTAGCTAAGAGCTGAGGATGCTGCTGCCGTCCTTCCCCTCAGAAGGAGACCTACTTCCTGTGTATCTGTTTTTTTATTGACTTTCTGTTCTGTCTTCTCATTGGTTGTAAACCCAACCACATGACCTCCTTGTCACTGCCTGTCTATACAGACCTCCAGGTCTCTATGGTTGGTATTGAGATTAAAGGTGTGTGTCTCCATGCTGGTGGTGTCATTGAACACACAGAGATCTGTCTGTCATGTGACCGGGATTAAGGGGTGTATGCTACCACTGCCAGACTTCTGCTACGGCTTGCTATTAGCTCTGACCTCCAGGCAAACTTTATTTATTAACATACAAATAAAATCACATTTCAGCACAAATAAAATATCACCATATGACCTTCTCTAAGCTCTGATGACACCCAAAGTAGGATGATATCATTGAGGAAGTGTCTTGTTTCAGCATCAAAGGCCATTTTAAATTCCTGATTCTAAACAGCAACCAGTATTATAAAGTCATCAGCAGAAATGTAAAGGCATCATGATATGTCATTGCAGAAGATTCACTTTCAGACATGACTTACTAAAGTTATTCAATTGGAAGTAAAAAATTGTGTACACTAAGTCATTTTAGGAAGAAGGAAGCCAGTTGTGATGGTGCACACCTGTAATGCCAATATTTGGGAGGTAGAGAGGCAGGGGGATCAGGAGTGCAAAGTCATCCTCATCCACTCAGCAATTGTGAGTATAATCTGGGCTATACAAGGCCTTTTCTCAACAAAAGAAAGGAAGACAAAAAGGAAAGGAAACATCATTTGATATAAATGTATATTATACCTATTTCTTGGTGATAATACTAAAGTTCTTTAAGGTTATTTAACTATGCAACATGGATATTCTTTATCGTGTTATAATAATTTATACGTTGTTTAGCTCTAAAGTTATTTAAGCATGTTACTACAAAGCACAATTATGAAGAATTGGGGGCTCAGGTAGGTTGACTGATGGAACCAATTATGCACAGTAGTCTGGTTGTTGATTGACACCTGCCTTTCACAGTACTTCCAGCATGCCTCATGCTCTTGCATTTCCATGTTCTTGATAGAATACACCATTGAAGTATGCACCCTTTCTCAAAAACATAGCTGCTGGTTAATTGGCCTATTTTTACATCTTATTACGATTGAATAAAAATACTTGCCTAAATTCAAATAGTTTTGCTGATACAATAAAACAGAGGAAACCACAGAGATTTTCAAAGGCTATAATTACTGTTTTCATCAATTAAAAACTTGTTTCAGAGGCTGGAGAACTCATTTGATAGAATCCTTGCCTAGCATACAGGAAGACCTCGCTTAGATCCCCAGCACTGCATAAACCCAGGCATCCTGGTGTAAATCTATAATCCCAGCACTGAGGAGGGAAAGGCAGGGAGATCAGAAGTTCAAGGTCATCCTTAGCTACATAGTGTGTTAAAGGCCAGACAGGGCTGCATGAGTCCTTCCCTCTCTTACAAAACAAACAAAAAACTTCAAACAGTAAAGTTTAATGTGTCAACTAGAAACTAATTTTACTCCCTCAATTACCTTGGATGTTCCCTCTTATGAGGGCAAGGGACACCAAAAAAGTACAAATGAAGAATAAATTTATAGTAGAAAATAGTAATTCAAAATCTCTTGAGGAATCCACACATGGATTTCTTCCCAGCATGCTTCTGTTTCTACTAACCCATGGGCTTAAATCTGAGTAAATTCTCATCTTCATAAACTCTAACTCTGCTTGGGGGGGGGGGGGAGAAGTCTTCACTTACAGTCACTTGAGATAGCTCTGTCACTTGAGGTAGCTGTGGTTCCATTATGGTTATATGCTTGCTTGATTGTAGATTTCTTATGCTTGATTTGAACCTTAAGTTGTCAAATGCAAATTTGACTGGAAGTGATTCTAAAGTAAATACTGTCTATGGTTAAAATAGTTGTAAAAGTGGCTGGGGCTCAATAGAAGAGTATCTGTCTAGCATGTTCAAGGCCTTGAGGTTGATCCTTAGCACCATAAAGATAGATAGATAGATAGATAGATAGATAGATAGATAGATAGATAGATAGATAGATAAGGGGCTGGAGAGATGGCTCAGTGATTAAGAGCACTGGCTGCTCTTCCAGAGGACAATTCCAGCACCCACATGGCAGCTCACAACTGTCTGTAACTCCAGTTCCAGAGGATCCAATACCCTCACACAGACATACAGACAGACAAAACACCAATGCATATGAAATAAAAAATAAATAAATAATTTTAAAAGAGATAGATAGATAGATAGATAAATAGATAGATAGATAGATATCAGGTAGACAGACAGACAGACAAAATATATAAAATGAAACTCTGAACCAGGCATGATGATGTGTAGAAACCCACAGAGGTTTCCTAGTGAGAACTTACTCAGGGTCCAAGAATCTGAGCTTGCTTTACCTAGCAGGGCTGCATAAGGGGATGATTTGACCATGGGCGTGGTTACCAGGTGCTTTGATCTAGCAAGGGGGAGGTCTCTTGTCCCGCATCTTGGCATTGTTATAAAAAGCCCTTTTGAAGAAACAGAAGGGGCCAGTGGGTTTTGATCTAGGTCCTTCCCAAGCTAGCCTGTGTTTCTGCCTTTTTCCTCTCTGCTATCTTTCTATCTAAAAGTTTCTTATCCCTCTCTCCTCCTCATAGTAATCCTTTTAAAAGGTGGGAGCTGGCCTCCCACAGTGGTGAACATCCTTAATCTCATCTCTCGGAAGTCAGAGGCAGGTAGATCTTTGTGAATCAAAACCAGCCTGATTTATAGAGTGAGTTCCAGGACAGCCAGGGCTACACAGTGAAACCTTGTCTCAAAAAACCAAAGGGAAGAGAGAGACAGAGAGAGAGAGACAGAGAGACAGACAGAGAGAGACAGAGAGAGAGACAGAGAGAGAGACAGAGAGAGAGAGAGAGAGAGAGAGAGAGAGAGAGAGAGAGAGAGGGAGGGAGAGAGTCTGAGCTACATCTTAGTGGGTGTTAGTTGCTATTTAAAAATTGTAAATATCAGGAAGCCACCCAAGTCCCCCATCCTGCCCCTTGGCCTATGGTAGCAGGCCTTACTATGATGAACAGATATGTGATGGAGAGATGGGAAAGACAGAGTACGTGGTGGAGAGATGGGAGAGAAAGAGAAGAGGAGTGGTTTGTACAGTGTGGAGACAAATGGAACTGGAGACACAACGGTCATAAGGAACAGGCTGATATGAGGAGTCTGCACAGCCATCTGAGGCCATGGTGATATCTGGACCCATGCTGCCAATGGAAGCCATGTCTGGGTCTGCGGCCCTACTGCAGCCAGGGTCTGTGTTGATGTCCATGGTCCAGGCCATGTGGATGTCCGTAATCTGGACTGCTGCCTGAGGCCATGTTGATGTCCCAGTGCCTTGCTGAGCTGGCCCTGCCCCTTATCAGCCACTGAACTCTGGAGAGCTGGCCCCATCCCTTGCTGACCTGCAGCACCAGCAGTGATGTGGGTGGTGGGGACCTGCCCCGGCCCCTCAAATGGTGGTGCGGGAAGGCCCAAAGTAGACGCTGGCTGACCAACTCCGCTACCACTCAGGCCCAGATCCAGGGCATTGAGTTGGCCCACCCCAATATCTACCCTATCTATGAGCTACTGGAGCATGTGAAGGGACCAGTCCTGCAAAACCATAGCCACAGGATCTCCATAGTTCTGGGTAACAGCAGGATATCTGAAAGGAGTCTCAGGGAGGGTTCAGTAACAGAAGCCGGGAGGCCTTGAACCAGACCAATGGCTCATGGCAATGAAAGCTGTTCTGCAAACGGGTATATTGTGTGACACGCCACAGTTCCCAATGCCACTATGATGAACGCATATGTGATGGAGAGGTGGGAAAGATGGAGTAACAGAATGGTACATGCACAGCAGAACCGGAGCCCTGATAGCTGTGACTTGTATGAGAGAAGGTGCCGACTGATAGAGGAATAGGTTGTTGCCCAGAGGGGTTGGTGAGAAGTTTTTCTGTTTGTTTGGGGTTTTTTATTTTAATTTTTTATTTTCTTTGTGGGGGAGTTTACAAGGGTGGAGGGCAGATATGGAGAAACAGGGAGATGAGTGGGACTGGGGTGCATGATGTGAAATTCTCAAAGAATCAATGGGAAAATTATGTTTTAAAGGAGATTTAAAGATGATGCTGCATATCAAATATCACTCAAGATTCTTAGGCAAAAATCGACCATGGTATAATCCCAGCCCTCAGGAGGCTGAGGAAGGAGAATTATACACTGAAGCTCAGCCTGGGCTGACTAGTGAGTTCCAGGCCCAGTCAGCCAAAGATACAGAGTATGACACCGCCTCATAGAAACCGAAGTTCAAGTCTCAGGAAAGGTTATGTAGAAGAGCATGTCTGTGTGCCTTCTATGACACTTTTACAAATCCCTGTTTTACATTGAGAATTTCATACATGCATATAATCAATCAAATCCCTCCTTCCCCCTCATTCCCTCTCCCCCAACATCTCCAATTGCTTCCTCCAACTATTTCCTCCCAATTTCCTGGGTTTTTTTCCCCACTAAGTCCACTTGGTGCTGCCTCTGTGTGCTTGGGGGTAGGATCATCTACTGGAGCATGGGTAGTCTCTCAGGGGCCACATCTACAGAAAAACTGACTCTCTTTCCCTTACAGCATCCATCAGTTGCCAATAGTTCCTTGGCTGAGTGTGGGACGTTCAAACCACCTCTCCCATCCATGCTGGGATTTTGTTTAGCTGGACCTTGGGCATGCAGTCACAGACGATGTGAGTTCGTACGTATCACTGCACTGTTGTGTCCAGAAATCACTGTTCTGCTGTAGTCAGCCACTGCCTCTGGTTCTTCCAATCTTTTCACCCCCTCTTCCTGGATGATCCCTTAGTGTTGGGAAGGTGGGTGTGTGATACGGCTGTCTCCTTAAGGCTAAGAGCTCTGAAGTCTCTTACTCTCTGAACATTGTCCAGTTGTGAGTCTCTACCACCATCTATTACAAAAAGAAACTTCTCTAATGAGACTTGAGAGACGTGCTAATCTGGTAAACATTTGTGAGTTTGTTTAATATTCTTTAGCTGAACACAAGTAGTAGGTTTATTTAATAACTGGGTTCATTCCCAATAAAATATCTTGGATATCATAAGCCTTTCATCATCAATACACTAGGGAAATTCTTTTGAAAAATATTTTATGGTTTTTGTTAAACTTCATAAATGATTAACTTTATTCATCATATATTAAAATGCCCAAAAGGGAATTACTGTATTTCATATTGCCATGGAAACTTGCATCATTAAACTTCAGATGAAAGTATACTATCTTCTACCTTTAATTCAAATAAATCTTATAAGAAATACACAGATAAAAGCTATTAGGAAAATATTTGCTGTTATAAGGATCTGATACCGTGAATGCTCAGCTGGCAGATTTCTGTTTTTTTCTGGAAATGGCTCCACTCTACCAGCAGAGGTCACCCTGTGCATACAGGGCCAAAAGCTGAAGTTCATTTACATCTTAGCACTTGGCTTGGTAGTCTCTGAAGGGATGGTACTGTTCAGTGTGTGTGCAGACCAAAGCTAGTTGTCCCTACACATCTCTGTGGAACCTTGAGATCTTGTAAGGCACCTCTCAGCATCAACACTTAGAGGACCTGAGTTCAGCCTTAGTCCTCCTGATTGTAATTACAATTGTATGGCCGTTTGGGGGACATTCCTAACAAAGTGTCCAGAGTTGAGTGGAGACAAATTAGCAAAAATGAGACAGCTCTGTTTCTATTCTGTTAGACCAATTCTACCATCATTTTGTATGGATAAGGTGAGAGAACCGAGTTCAATTGGAAGGTTAACTTTGGGTTTTGTTTTTTCTTGGGGAAGAACCTCTCTATGTAGCTGCAGCCCAGGCTGGCTTCCAATTCACAGACCTGCCTCCAGCTCCTTAGGATTGGGATTAACAAGCGTAGGATACAACACCCAGCTTTGGCTTTTATTACACATGTTCAATATAAAAATTATTCATATATATGTATATATAAACTTGGCTGGTGGATTATGAGAATTTATATTCTTCTCATTAAATAGTCACCAAATATTTGGCGTGGAACAATACAGTCAAACATTTTATACATTGTACGTTCTAAGGTTTAAATCCAGGTAATATTTATTTTAACTGTGCAATGCTAACATAACTCAGATTCCTTAATTATTTTCAACTGAGACATGAACAAATTGTAGTGACAGAGTGTCACCTCCCTGGAGGCAGTGGAACTGGGGAGAATGGCATCGATAAATGAGGTGGACTAAAGTCTCATGCAATAGCCAACCTTATTTAGAGCCTCGGACAATTTATGAGTGTTAGGAAGGTCCCATGAGTAAAGTTTTCAGGAGTTCAAACTGTAGACAATCACAAGGACAAGCTGCACCTGGCAAAAACATGCTTCTCCATAGAGGCATGTAAAGGCTAGTTTAACATTTTAATTGAATAACTACAGCAAACAATGATGAGTAATCATGGGCTAGAGAGATGGCTCAGCGGTTACGAGCACTGGCTGGTCTCCCAGAGATCCCAAGTTCAATTCCCAGCACACACATGGTGGCTCACAGCCATCTGTAACGAGATCTGGTGCCCTCTTCTGGCATGCAGACATGCATGCAGACAGGACACTGTATACATAATAACAAAATAAATCTAAAAAAAAAAAAAAAATGAGTAATCTGAAGTAAACTCACTCCTCTCTGCCATACTTGGGAGGAGCATGAAAACACATTCTAAGAACAATTTTGTATTTTGAAGAAACAGAGGTCCCAAGAATTCTCCTCATACAACTCCATTCCCGGACCCTGTTCCAACAACAGGGAATTTTGAAATTTGAAAATTTCCAAACTATACATATTTCAGAAGTGTGTGTGTGTGTGTGTGTGTGTGTGTGTGTGTGTGTGTATGTGTTAACTCAAACTGGCCTGGAACTCAAAATCCTCCTGCCTCTACTCCTTAAATGTTGACATTACAAGTATGTAGCACCACATCAGCTTGTTTTTTATTTTTCTGGAGCATTATTTTAGAACTGAAGGCTACAGTTGAAGTATCTTTCTCCACCTTATAAATGTAACCTTAAACAACAAGATTATCTTATTCTATGTTCTTTACATTGTCACATATATAGAGAACAAAAGTCCTACCACCAAAGAACAACAAAGAAACTCCATAAATCTTAACTCAGTATTTTTAAGAAACAGGAAAAAAAAAAAAAAGAAGAATTTCAAGATGGATGTGGTGATTCACACCTGTGAGACCAGAACTTGAGAAGCTGTGGGAGGAATATGCTGCAAGTTCAAGGTCAGCCTGGGTTAAATAGCAAGTACAAGACTAGTCAGCCTGGGTTAAATAGTAAGTACAAGACTAGCCAGCCTGGGTTAAATAGTAAGTACAAGACTAGCCAGCACTACAAAGAATGGCTCTGTCTCTAAAATCAATCAAACAAACAACCACGGAAAGAATTTCACTGTCAACACACAGCAAGCTCTCATGAGCCTCCTCCATGGACAACGCCCGCTCTCCTGCACTCCATGACAACCACTGCCTTCATCAACCTTTCTTCTTTCAACCTTCCCCACTCTGGCCTTCCTTCTAACTCTGCTCCTCTTTCCCTTCTTCCTGTGGACAATTCTGCATGTTTTCCATTACCTTTCCACAAAAGGTAGGCCTTGGAAAAGGAAGAATAGAGAAAGGATATTCTAAATACCCACAGAAGAATTGATGAGGGGCTGGACAGAGCACTCAGTGGTTAAAAGCAGCGGCTGCTCTTTCAGAGCACCCAAGTTAGGGTCCAAGCATACTCACGACCTCTGTAACTCCAGCTCCAGGGGATCAATCCAATCTAATGTTCCCTAGGGAACATGGACACATGTGCACCCCTACACACACACCACGTAATTAAAAGTATAAAAAAAACCTTTTAAAAATAAAAAGACATGATGGAGTATCTCACACTGTCAAAAAGAGGAAGCAAGGGAACTAGTGTTGAGAAGGGATGCTTTTCAAAATGATGTTTGCCTTTTGATTGGCTTTGACAACAGCCAATTATTAACCAAATTTGACATTCTCTGCCTTGACTATAATATCAAAACCAGAAATAAAATCTGAAATCCTTTGACTTGAAGGATATCAATAATTGCTACATTTTACCAGAGGACCAAGACCCCATGAGGTGCAGTGTTTGAATGATCTGATTGATTGCAAAGCTGGGATCAGAATCCAGATCCATTAACCTCAGCCTGCCTTGTCTGTCACAACATGTGGCCTTGAGCTACATTTTTAGCTATCACACTGATATCAGAATGAAGTCTTCCTTAATTTGAGAAAAGCCACAATCTCAAAACAGAAATAAAATTATCTAAGCCCAATGGCAGAGCAAGTGCTCAGCCTGTGTGCAGCACAAGCACAAAACCCAACATTATGATCCTGTCGGGGAACCTGAAGAGGCTGAGGCCGGAGGATCATAAATTTGAGGCCAACTTGAGCTGTTAAACAGTTAGAAGCCAAATTTTATCTTTTTTATACTTTTCTTCCTCCATTTTATTTATAGAAAAGATTTTTCCATCTGAGCAATAAACAGACAATATCAGATGATGTGTTTTAATGGCAAACACTTTTTATCTAAATGATATACTAATAATTTCAGAAATATGACTCGTATTTTTAAAAAGATTTATTTATTATGTATAGTGTTCTGCCTACATGTATGCCTTCATACCAGCAGAGGGCACCAGATCTCATTATAGATGCTTGTGAGCCACCATGTGGTTGCTGCTGGGAATTAAACTCAGGACCTCTGGAAGAGTAGTCAGTGCTCTTAACTCTGAGCCATCTCTCCAGCTCTGACTCACGTATTTTTGTAAAAAGTACTTTCATTGGTGATAAGGAGGATGACTACGATTAAAGAATGTCATATGCATTCAGGAAAAATGTCAAAGTGAAATCCACTGTTTTGTATAATTAATATACACTAGTAAAAACTGCAAAAGTCACTGCAAATACTCCAAGAAAACCAAATTTAGAAAACATTAAACATTTTGACTACTACTTTTTTTAAGTCTGTGGTGTCCTAGGTAGGTCATCTTATCCAGTGCCATCATAGGTAATACAAAGATGAGAAAGTCATGAGCACCCCACTCTGGCGGAACACCCATCTGCTATGCTGGTTTGAGAGAGACGGGCCCCTGCAGGCTCATGTAGTAGAATGCTTGGTTGGTAGAACTGTTTGGGAAGGAAGAGGAAGTATGGTCTTGTTGGAGGAGGTGTGTCACTGGGGGTTGGCTTTGAGGTTTCCAAAAGCCCACTCTTCCCACCCCCCATTCCCTACCTCATGCTTATGGATCAGAAGTAAGCTCTCAGCTGCTTCTCCAATCATGCTCCCCACTATGATGGCCTCACCCTTTGGAGCCGTGAGCCCATTAAACACTTCCTTCTACAAGTTGTCTTCATCTCAGTGTCTCTATAGCAACAGAAAATAGCTAAGACACTTGCTTATTGCAACCATCCCAGAACCAAAAGGCCACTCGTCTCTAGCATCTCTTAAGTAAACCTGCCAACAGTGATTTAAGTTGTCTTCCCCAGAAGGTGAAGATATGTCCACTCCAAAATACCTCTGTGTTATGTAACCAACCACTTCAGTGCATTTCCGTCTTGTCAAAATATTGTTCCAGGAAAGCACCTGTCTTTCCTTTCCCAAGAAACCCACAGAAATCAACTGGTGTTGACACTTGGTCTTGGGGAAGGCATCTCAGCAGGAATGGCTCACAGCCATGACAGCAAGAATGTGATGCAGCTCGTCCACATCTCAGTACACCACCAAGCAGAGAGACACTTGAGTTGTCTTTATCCAGATACAAGCATGACTGTCCATGGGTCTCTAGAAGTAAGGAATGATGGTTGTAAGTGATCTACATTTAAGTGTAAATCCAACTCTCTCATTTTTCACTTTCCACATTGAAAGAGATTTTAAGAGAGAATTTCCCGTGCTGACAAGGATATTGAGACATTTGTCCTATGTTATACTATTGGCAAGGACAAAAATCAGCATATCCTTTCTGGAAAATTATTTGGCAATCGTTAAACCTGAGAATCTCAAGGAGAAAAGATCCAATTCATGATTTTCCAGTGAAAGCAAGTTGTATTTTGGGGCTCACTCGGGAGTGGCCAGCCCGCTGTCTTACCCTAAGCTGGCCTCTTGAGATCCCTTTTACAGGAGAGATAAGGTGTTCACAGGGGTGAGAGAACTGGCTGTTACACACTGTTAGGAAGATACAATGAAAGGGAAGGAACAAGATAAGGATATACATCATGTGAGTGGGGTTGCAAGCAGTTTACATCAGATCGGACTTAACTAGAAATAGAAACCTTAACTTGCAAGGACTTAAAACCGGACAAACTTATTCTTAACTGTCCTAACTGCAGACAGAACCCTTAACCTGCAAGGTATATTATTCCTGTTTTGGTCTCACACAATGAACCATCAATTTAAAGCTAAGAAATGAGTCATGACCTCTGATTTGACAATTTTGCTCCTAAGACTTCGCCTATGTTGGGGCTGTGGAGATGGTTCAGGAGCAGAGAGCACTTGCCACATAAAAATTCCCTGAGCCTTTGATTCCCACCACCCACATCAAGAGCGAGGTGTGCTTCAGGACAGAGGCAGGTGGAGGCTTTCAGGACAGCCAGTCGAGCAGAGACAGCAAGATCCTGGTTCCGGGAAAGAGCCTGTCTCAAAAAGGAGGAAGAGAAGCAATTGAGAGAAACATCCAGACATCTGAAAGAGCTGGCCTCCATGTGAGCCCACATGTGCTGGTGCACTTACACACATGAGGCACATGTATATACACCACACACAGACAAAAACACAGAGGGAGACAGACAAATAGACAAAGAATTCAACTATGAAAGCAATCAGAATTAGAGGAAAAGGAAGTTAATCACTACCTTATTTATAACAATACACGCACACACACACATACATACATACACACAGACTAAATAAATAATAACCTAATACATAAGTGTTCAACAACAGGTAATTGGCATTTGTCAGGCAGGCAGAGCTTGCCTGTCATCCTATCACTTAGAAGAAAGGTAAAGGGATCATTTTAAGACCCAGTCTTAAAAAGCAAAACAAAAAACAACAACAACAAAAAAAATGGAGCTAGGTGTGATGGTGCAGGTCTATAATCCCAACACTTGGGACTTGGAGGTGGGAGCAGCAGGGGTTCAAGGCCATCCTTGGCTACTTAATGGATTTGTATCTGCCTGGGCTACTCAAGATCCTATTTCCAAAACAACAACAAAGCAAACCCAAGTGGCTGGGATGGAGCTCAGCTGGTGGAATGCTTACCTAGCATAAATGAGTCCCTAGATTCAATCCCCAGCACCACATAAAACTATACATGGGGTACAGGTCTGCAGTCCCAACTTTCAGGAGGTGGAGCAGGAGGAGCCGAAGGTCAAGGTCATCCTCAGCTAAACAGTGAATTCAAGGCTGGTCTGGCTACTTAAGATACAGTCTCAAAAAAAAAGGGGGGGAATAAAAAGAAAATGACAATAGAAGATTCGCAAGAGAGTTATAGTTTGAGCATAGACTGGAATAACAGCAGCTGCTGAATGCGTTGTTACTGAGATTTAGTGGCACATGGAAATGTATAGAACACATTCCATGGAGAAAGATTACACTATAGAAAATCCTCATAAATATTTATCATTTGGGGGATAGGGAAGGTTCAGTCTACCACTGAGGTATAACTCAGCCTCTGTGTGTGTGCGTGTGTGTATGTGTGTGTGTGTGTGTGTGTACACTTTAAAAATTACAAACAGTAAGAAAAGCTTCCCAGTGCCTCTCTCTGGTAACAGGATAAAATGGTACTCATTTCTTATTCTGTATTTCTCTGTGCTTTGTAGACTTTCTACAATAGACATGCAGTATGTTGGTCAAAGGATGCCTACTTGCATGGAAATAGCTTTATGAAACCTGTGACTTCACACAATGAGTATAGCCAATAAACATACACGCTTTACACTTGATCTTAGTCAAAAAGCCAATAAATAGATTTAAAAAAAAAAAAAAACCAAGCCGTTCTAAGTTGGCTCTCCAGCTGTGATGAGGACATGTACTGGAGAAAGTATACAACAGTGCAAAGGGGTGTCCGGCCACACTTGCTACTGTGGTTGTATCCGAAGCCTGTGTCAGCCTCAAGCACATGCATGCACCCTTGAGTCTGAGCTGAGCTTAGTCTTTCTTCTTCTAGCCCACAGCAATCCAAGCAGAAGCACCTTGGTGGACTGGCCTAGAGCCAAAATGTCTTCCACCACTCTGTGAGAGCCTCAGGAAGGCCAGCTCCTCTCAGAACAGGTAGACAGAGGACACCCTCTTAGCTCCTGTACATCCAGCCATATTGGTACAGACACAACTGTAAGTGGGTTCCCCAGGGCTGAGTGACATGAGTTTTCTCTCAGGGGGTGCTGGGCAAGGCCAGCTGGCATTGCCAGCAAAGCCCTGGCCTTTTTCAAGGAAGATAATGGACAAAAAAAAAAATGGAGAGAAATGAAACTGTAGCCCTGAGTGTGGTGATGGGGGAAGAGCTGGGCTGTGAGCACTGTGGAGACACTGTCAGAAAATGCCCATTGTTCAAGAAGCCAAGGACTCCATGTGAAGCAAAGAAAGCTCTGGGCTGAGAGCTAGGAGCCTGGTGCCTGTCTTTTCTAGTAATTTCTAGAAAAGAATTGAGAGGAGAGTGAGGGACACATAAATGACCTGTGGAGTTGCTTCTAGCCTTCACAATGTACACAGGGATTTATAATGAAGATAAACAATAACCATTTTCTGGTGAAAAGTTTACTCAATACCCATTACACAAAGAGAAACCAGTCAAATAAACCACTGTCACTCTTCACGGTACTGTGAAATTTGTAATATAGCAGTTCTCAACCTGTGGGTCAAGACCCCTTTGGGGGCCAAATGACCCTTCCATGGGGGTCTCCTAAGACCATCAAAAAACTCAGATATTTACATTATGATCCATAACAGTAGCAAAATTACAGTCATGAAGTAGCAATGAAAATAATTTTATGGTGGGAGTCACCACAGTATGAGAAACTATATTAAGTTATCAAAGCATTAGGAAGGCTGAGAACCTCTATTCTAACAGCTACAATGATCCACTATACCACTTATTTAAGAGGATGTTTTCCACTAAGGTTTGATTTTTCCTCCGTTGTCAGAGAAGCTTCCCATCCCACTGTCAGTGAGCAGCAAGGGTTTTTATACTCACACACATACAGGTTTGGTTAAAAGCATGAATCCCATACGTCGGCATTCTGTTTCCTAACTGGCTGGTCTTTTAAGATGACTTAAGGTCTCTCAGCCTCAGTTTATCTGTCTTTGAAATAGGAATAATAAGAGCACCCTCTTCCCTGGTACTACTGTAGGGAGAAAATACCTAGAGTACCTCTCAGTATGCCATTGGTATTTATCTTAATGAAGGAAATGCCAAAATGCCAGCTTAAACAAAGCACAGGAATGCTAAAATGTTAGATTTGAAAGACACCTTAAACAGAATCAATTTCATTTAAATCATAAAGAAATCCTAACTCAAAGAGGTTGAGTAGGGCTCAGCGACCCATAACAGCCTCTCTCTCCTTCTCTCTGTCCCTTACCCTCTCTGGGTTATTTATATTGATTCTCTTTGTATGACTACTGTTGGTTAATTAGAAAAAAATATTTGATAAGTGGCTTGGAAAGTATTTCTAACCATTTCTATGACTTTGAATACTTGATTTGCTGCCTAAAAGCTTACATATCTGCCATTTCAGAGAGTCTTTCCAAGATGAACTTGGCATTTGACTAAACAGCCCAATTGACCCTTGCCACAGCTCACCCAACCCATCCTGACTGAGCCAGGAGACTCAGCCTTTGCTCCTTCGCACACAGCCCGCCCAGCCTGCTTTGCTATTCCTGGTTTCTCTTGTCACTGTAAGCTAGTCTGAAAAAAACAATTGTAAGTTTAGACAAGCCATATGTGGTTCATTCATTCCAACGACACCAAACATCTTTTCTAGAAATCAAAACTGGATGTGCAACAGTGTCTGGCAGGTAGCAAGAAATCTCAAGGAACGCAGAGATATAGGTACTGTGTGGTCTCACAAATGAGAAATCTAAGGCCGCTATCCCACAGAGGTTGCAAGTGAAAATCAACGGTGGGTACCACAGGCAAAGCAAGGAGGGGCGAGGGAGATGGTAGACATGGCTCAATTATGCACAATGTAGAAAGTCTAGTGTTTACTGCAGAGTGGGATGACTATGGTTGACATGTGTAGATATATTTCAAACTAACTCCAGGGGTGGTGGTGCATGCCTTTAATCCTAGCACTGCAGAAGCAGAGGCAGGTGGATCTCCGTGAGGTTGAGGCCAGCCTGGTCTACACAGTGAGGTCTGGGCTAGTCAGAGCTACATAGAAAGACTCTGTCTCAAAAAAAAAAATTATTTTTATTGGAAAAAAAAAAACTAACTACAAAGATTTTGTAGTAAGCCATGAAGAAATAAAAAAAAATATTTAAAGTGACAGATATGATTTGATCATTTCAATATGGTTACATGTATCATGTTATACTGAATGAATAAGTTCCATGATTTGTGTCAATAAAAAAAAGTAAAATAAAATAAGCCAGACTTGGTGGTGTAGGCTTAGAAAGACTAGCTTTTAAGGAGACTGAGGCAGGAAGATCACAAGTCAAGGCCAGCCTGGGCTACAGACTGAGTTCAAGGTTAGCTGGAAAATTGAATGAAACTCTGTTGCAAAATAAAAAGTAAAAAGAGGACTGGAGATAGAGCTCAGTGGTGGAGTGCTTGCTTAGTGTGCACAATGCCCTTTGTTAAATCCCTGTTTCCACAAAAAATAACGAAATAAAACTTTAATAACGATGATGATAGAAAGAAACAAAACAAATGGGAGGAAAAGGAGCTAATGACTTTCCTATGGTTTCTGGTGGCTAGGGACACATCAGTCCTCCCAATGACCTGGTTAGTCACACATTATGATCCCATTTCAGGTGAAAACACAGAAGGTCAGAGGGCAACTTGCCTGAAGTCATGCAGCCAGGAAATGATGGATTTGGAATTTGAACCAAGGCCATTGCATTTCCAAACTACATCTTGTAAGTACTCTTGCTCCAATTTCATGGTACTCATGACATTCAGCTGATGGAGAACCTCTTCACATAGAAAATGAAAAATGGTTTTATAACGTTCCTACAGTCCAGTCCAGTCATGTATTTAGAGACAAGAAATCCTGTATGAAATTCACTAAAACGTATCCAGCCTCTAGTAAACATTACCAAAACACTCAAGTTGAATCGTAGACTCCTCCCAAGTAGTGGGAGGCATAAGGCTTTATAGTCCTACCTGGCATTGTTTTCTCTGTTTTGTTTTTGTTTTTTGTTTTTTGTTTTTGTTTTTGTTTTGTTTTTTGGTTTTTCGAGACAGGGTTTCTCTGTGTAGCTTTGCGCCTTTTCCTGGAACTCACTTGGTAGCCCAGGCTGTCCTCGAACTCACAGAGATCCGCCTGGCTCTGCCTCCCGAGTGCTGGGATTAAAGGCGTGCACCACCACTGTTTTAGACAAGGTCTCACTACCTCTTCCAGGCTGGCCTCAGCATTCATTCCTTCCATCCCTCCCTCCAAGGGCAGGTGCCACCAAACCCTGCTGCTAACATGGCTTTCATGAACTACAAATTCGGACACATACTATCTTCACAGATAGAGCAAGAATTGTCCACATTTGATTTCCATAACGGCTTGTCTCTAAACTCAGTGTCTTTGTGATGGATCCATTCCTCTTTCCTAGCCTTTCCGGGAGCAGGGATTCTGTGTTCTCTTTACGGGCTTTTGCTCAAAGTGTTTTTTCCAGTCCACTTACAGTTGAGAACAGATGTAGATGCTGGCCTGCTCCCAAAATCCCGCGGCCAACTCCGGCCTCCACCATTCCCCACAGACTGAGTAGTGCCGAAGTAGAAAATGACTTCAACCCGTGGCTGAATCGGCACTGGTGCCAATCCAGTGTCAGCTCAAAGGAACCAATTCTGTTTGCAGCCTTCTTTCTCCTCAGTTCATGCTGAGCATGTACAGGGTACACCACATTTCAGTGATTTAAGGTTTCTTTCTCCCTCCTCTGGCCCAGCATCATCATTTGTCAGTTCCCTGGACTCTAACAGCAGAAGGAACAAAGTCTTTGGAAAATCTGAGACACACAATAGATCAAGATTATCTGGACTTGGCTGCCATGCAAATGACCGTGAGCTCCGACAGAAAACACAGTGGGTCTTTAAAAAATTAACTACATCGGGGGAGATGGTTCAGCGATGAAGAATGCATACTGCTCTTGCAGAGGACCCAAGTTCTGTTCCCAGTACCCACATCAGGCAGGTCACAGCTGCCTATAACTCAACTCCAGAGGATCCTGCACCCTCTGCTGACCTCCTCAGGCATTTCCACGCATGGCCACACACATACACAAAGTTAAAACGAAAAATAAATCCTAGAAAAGAAAAAGAAGAAAGAAGAAAGTACCCGAGCATCATTTAAAACATGAATAAGGTCAGCGCATGGGAGTAGAGGAGCAATACCACAGAACGTCGGGGCACTCATGCCTGCTAATGTCAGCTGTGTTATTTCCGAATCACTGACAAATACAGGAAACTGTCCTGTGTTGATAAAAAGCAGAGGAGAGGACAGCCATCGCTAACAACATCTTCCATTCCAGTAAAGCTACTGCAGAAATCCCCTGCTGCTGCAGCGACATAAAGGGACAGGATGGCATCTTCACGGCCCTCAGTTCTGGGAACAGCTCATGGTGCTCACAGTCCCGCAGTTGGTCAGAAGAGCTGAGCATCTTCATGCATATTAAACAGAGGCATCATGTGTCGGCCTCTGGGCAAATCTGGGGGCTCAAGAATCTACCCGGGGTCTTCTTTTCTACTTTTTCCAATAAACCAAGACTCTGGCATTCCCTTAAATAACCATACTGGCCTCATTCACTTATTCATTCACTAAATATTTGATTTCCAGTCATGAATCAATTACTGTCTGAGACACAGCTGAATTGGAAAGACCAGGGCCTTGCTCTCAGGAAGCATTGGACCAGTCCGACTCCATTCTCTAAGGACAGATTGTAAGCACCTTCATCAGCCTAGGAAATATGAGGTTCTTGGGAGTGATATTTCAAAGTGACTATGCCTTTCTGCTGATATCCATAGCTTTTTCTTCTCCAAGGATTTTTTTAAGCTACAAAATGTACAGCCCTGCATGATAAGGAAGCAATAAAAACCTGGAGACTTGAAAAGAGTCATTTACTGCTCCCCTAAAGTGTCAGCAGAATAATGTTAAGACTCGGGGGACGGGGGCAGGGCCTCTCTCTAAGGCACTCAGATCACTTTGAGACATATAAGGCTATAGAGATACCTTGTTAGTTTTTGTTAATAATATTTGAAGAACTTTTACAAGTTAGCACAGAGGATTAGGCCAAGTAAATTCTCTGAGCAGGCGGTATAAACAAAACAAATGATAATTACTCTCTTCGAAGGGCCACTGGACCGACACACTATTTTGATAGAGAAGGAAACAGCCTTGCAAGAGGCAGAGTGAACAGCCTGAAAGGCAGAATCTGGTCAAGGGAAGGACCTGGGAGGTGAGGGACCATAGCAAAACGGTGTCTGCATTTCAGCATCTCGCCAGTGAAGGTTCACTTCCTCCATAAGAAAAAGTTAGGGGGAAAAGAAGAGGGGAATAAGTAAGGGTAAGGCCTCAGCTAGGAACAACAGGAAGCCTGGACAAAATTGTCAAGTGGCAACCTCCTGCCACAGAAGTGAGGGCACCAGAGCCAGCCAATGGAAACCTGAACTGCAGGAGTTAGAGACTGGGATTCAACTGGGATTTAAGTAGTGAAGGTGACCGGAGTGCCTCTGTTCTGCAGAAGTCAGGGCTGTAGGACAAGATGGCGGAGTAATTACAGACTATGAGAAAGTGGGGGGAGAAATCAGAAAGAACACTGTGAGCCCCAGGGGAAGCAGCAGATTGATTTAGGCACAGACCACAGACATCTTAGTGGAGAGGTTATGCTCTGGGGATTGAAGTATAGGAGTTATCATCTTGGTGTGGTGGCACATACCTATAAACCCAGCACCCAGGAAGCTCAGGCAGGAGAAACAGGGATTTGAAGCCAGTCTGTGCTCCATAGTGAGGGCCTATCTCAAAACCAGAACTAAAAAGGAATTTTCCAGGGAGACAAATTCAGAAGACTGAGTTTCAACTTCAAGAGCAGCATGTGCAAAGGTGATAAATTAGAATCAAGTGCTATGGCTCTGGACACCTACAAAACAAAGCCAGCCAAGTGTTTTGTTCTCTCTCTCTCTCTCTCTCTCTCTCTCTCTCTCTCTCTCTCTCTCTCTCTCTCTCTGGTAGCATCTTACTATGTACTATTATCAGGTTGTTTTGTTCAACTTCATCTTGAAAATCATTTTAAACTTACAGAAAAATTGCAACAACAAAAGAAATGACATGGTGGTGCATTGGGAGGGTGAGGCAGGAGAATTACAAATTCAAAGCCACCTTGGGCTACATAGCAAGAGCCTGTCTCAAAAACCAAGCTAGAATAAACAGAAACAGATTTCACAGAGAACCACTCCAATAGTCAGCTCTTTCCACCATCATTCTCTCTGTCTCCACGCCCTATTCACGCAATGTTTTAACATCCAGAGAGTAAACCACTCACAGGCACTGAAGTGAGTCCAGTAGTGTAAGAACCATCAGGTCTGCGGTTCAGCTCAACGGTAGAACACTTACTTGTCTAGTGTCCATGACTGAGACCAATCCACAGGCTCACAGAAAGGAAAGAAAACGAAGACGGCAATGCTCATGAAGACAGGAAGACCTTCAGGATATATTAGGTGTCTGTAACTACAATAATTGGCAATCAAGTGAAGTGGGGGTTCCCTGGTATGAGGAGGACAGAGATGTTAAGGGAGGAAGAACTTTTGCCATTGAGTGTGTCTGAGGGAACCTCTGGCTTTGGAACTTGGTATCTGAGTGGTCAAGACTGTGACAACACAAAAGTTAATGATAAAAACAATAGAACATGAATGTATAAATGTATAAATCTTGCCTATATACACATGTATAATTCTGTTTATATGGTAAGCATTATTTCAAATCCTTTAAATAAATTAATTCATTTAATTCTTGTAACAATCCCTCAAAGTTAATAACTTTATTTTACAGATGTTTTAAGGGCAAAGATGATGGAGTCTGCTTCTGAAATAAGTATAGTCTACTCTATCTGGAAGCTCCCAGATAGGAAAGGGGCAAAAGAAATGTAGAGTCATAGAACTATCTTAAAATTTTTGCAATATTTGGTATCCATTGTTAAAAGCACTTGACATTCTTACAAAGATTCTGGTTTTGGTTCCTAGCACCTACATGGTGGCTCATAACCATCTGTAACTCCAATTCTAGGAGCTCCAGCACCCTATTCTGACTTCTCCAGGCACCAAGCTCATCATGTACGCATGCATACAAGCAAAACTCATACACATGAAATAAATAGATATAAAACATTTGTAAAGGAAATTTAGAACATTTCACCTTCACTTACACCAGGAGATAACTTGCTATTCTTCAGACCGCCAATCCTGGCTGAAGCCTGTACTTATCTTACATGTAACTTTGTGTCTGTAAATGCTTTAGATTATATATTATATTAATATCGCCCACATTAACAAAACTAATCTAAAATGTGAAGAGTAGGAGGCACTTTTGATTACAAATTGCTTTTAAATTAGATGAACCAAGGTTAGGTACAGAAATGGCAAATCATTTTAATTTCTATTTAAATATTTAAAGTCTTTAAATATCACTGGAACGAAAATCAGCATTTCCCAAGCGCCCCCTTGTGGCTTGGACTAATGATCCCCAAATTCCTGATAGATGGTAAGTGGAGAGCATGACAAGAAGTCAGAACAGGGAAGCAGAGTTTCTTCTTCTGTGCTGGGCATTGAGCCAGGGTCGTGCACTTCCTAGACAAATGCCCGAGCACGCCAGTGCACACCTGACTGTAGACGTGCCATCCTGAAAGCAGTCCAGGGTGATTTCCATTGAGTAGCTGCTATGGAAGCCTGCCCCGAAAATGCTGGAAACAAACCTTTCAGAGGCGCGAGGAAACAGAGATCATTTCTCATATTCTATATGAAAGATGGGAAACAGATCGCCAAAGGTCCCCGAGAATGTAAATGTCAAAATGAAGAGCAGAGCCCTGTGCCTCCTTGACCCTAGTCGCTGCGTGATTAATCGGGAGAACACTGTCTAATCCAATCCCTCACAGCACGCTGATCGGGGAACTCACTGAGTTCTGCAATGTTCCCTGTACTGCTATCACCTCTGACCAAGGACAGCGCAGGTAAAGCTGCCAAGACATATTCTTTGAAGATAAACTCTTCCCTTTGCAATATGTGGCATACACCAAAGATTGCCTTTAAGGGGGTGAAGCGAAATAAACAGGAGAAATCAGTCCTCACAGGATGCTGAGTTTCTCCTCATGAACTAGTCTGTAACTGGAGAACCCTGGGCAAGAGCCCCCACCCCTCAAACACCACAACACTGCCTGTCATTCTACATTAAACTTTTATTCTTTGGGTCTTGTTACTCAAAAGTGCACCGAAAGCCAGGCAGAGTGATAAGTGGCTGGCGTCACAGCCACTTCCAGAGTTGAGGCAGAAGAATCATTTGATTTTAGTTCGGAGCCAGACCGGGCAACCGATCTAGACCATTTTTCTTACAAGTAAAAAATGAGCAAACAAACAAAGAAACCAAAACCAAAATAGGAAAAGAAGAGAAAGTGTGGGGGGCTTGGGAGATGCTCAGTTGGTAAAGCGATTGCTCTGCAGGCATGAGGACCTGCGTTCGGATTCCCCACATCCATGGAAAAATACTGTCATGGTGGCATGCACCTGTAATTTTACCTTAGCCCTGGGAAGGCAGAGACAGAAGGATGCAAAGACTCAATGGCCAGCTAGTTTCGTTGAATCAGTGAGGTACAACTTTGGTGATGTACACAGCCTTTTTAGGTGGAAGATTGCTTTGAGTATCAGGAGAAACTTTGAAACTCTTGAGAAGTGTTGGAACTGTTAAAGGTCACTGTGGTGACCTTTTGAAGTTTGGATTTAACATGCAGCAATAGATGGACATGAGCTTATAGTAGCCAAGGGGAGGGATGATGTGGTTTGAACATGCAGTGTCCTCCATGGGCTCACATGCTTGAAAACTTGGTCCCCTGTAGCATGAGTCTTAAAAGTTCTTATTAATAAAATCAAACCTGAGCCAGATATTGAGGTGAACACTAGAAGATCAGAGAGACAGAACAAGACACAGCTAACCTCACCTGGCCAACTTCTCAGCTGGTCTTGTTTCCTCAGACTGGAAGCTTCTGTGTCCTCATCCCAATGGCTCTCAGCTGAACTGCTGCTCGAAATCCTGAACACTTAACCAGCCAAATGCTTAACCAGCCAAATACTTAATCAGCCAAATGCTTAACCAGCCAAAATGCCTAACCAGCCAAATGCTTCTAGTTTCTGGTCCTCACGCCTTATAAACCTTTCAGCTTTCTACCATCACTCCCTGGGATTAAAGGCTGCTTTCTGGGATTAAAGGCATGAGTCACCATGCCTGGCTGTTTCCAATGCGGCCTTGAACTCACAGAGATCCAGAGGGATTTCTGTCTCTGGAATGCTAGGATTAAAGGCGTGTGCTAACATTTTCTAGTCTAAGTATCTTGTGGCTTTTCTGTTCTCTGATCCCAGATAAGTTTATTAAGGTACACAATATTTTGGGGAACACAATACCACCACATTCCCCAACTTGTGGTGCTGTTTGGGAAGGTTGCGGAATGTGGAGGAGGTGGAGCCTTACTGGAGGAAGTGGGACACAGGAGCTCAACTTCATAGACTGCCCCTATGTCCTGTTCCTTCTCTGCTTACTGAGTGTGGATGCAATGTGACCATCCAGACGCTATTCATACCACCATGCCTTCCCTGTTTCCTATCATGTCTTTCCTGCCTTGATGGACTGAATTCCTTTGGGACTGGAAGCCAAAAGTAAATTCTTTCTCCTTTAAGTCGATTTTGTTAGGGCATTTTATCACAGCAACAGGACATGCTCCGAGTGAGGACTGGGTGTTGCCCTGCCCTTTAGGTGACATTTAATGAGTCTCACAGCAGGAAATAAATGAAGATCAATCTAATCTTTATTGGGATTGGTCATTTTTTTAGTGCATCCTGGGCTGAGTCAGTGAGGAGGCCATACTCCTTGTGCATGCTCAAGGCCCAATCGGAGAGGTAATCATGTGTAACTATCCAATCAGAGGAGTGTGTGGGAGGCCAGCTCCCATCTTTCACAGGGTTCCTATGAGGAGGAGAGAGAAATAAGGAATTTGTAGATAGAAAGATAGCAGAGGTGAGACAGACAGAAACACGAGATAGCTTCGAGAGGACCTGGATCAAAATCCACTGGCCCCTTCTGTCTCTTCAAAAGGGCTTTTTATAACAATGTCAAGGGGCAGGGCAAAAGACCTCCCCCTTGCTAGATCAAAGCACACTGCACAGCCCAAGTGCCGATCCTTCCATATACCCGGTAACCACACACGTGGTCCAGTCATCCCCTTATGCAGCCCTGTTGGGTAAAGCAAGCTCAGATTTCACTAGGAGACCACTATAGGCCTCCACAGGAGTGATTATATGTAATAGATGCCTAGCTCATGTGCTGTGGGATGTTCTGTATGGCAAATGTGTTGCTCTGATTGGTTAGTAAATAAAACACTGATTGGCCAGTAGTCATGCAGGAGGAAGTATAGGCAGGACAAGGAGGAGAGTAATTCTGGGAAGTGGAAGGCTGAGTCAGAGACACTGCCTGCCGCCGCCATGACTAGCAGCATGTGAAGATGCCGGTAAGCCACGAGCCACGTGGCAACGTATAGATTTATAGAAATGGATTAATTTAAGATATAAGCACAGTTAGCAAGAAGCCTGACACAGCCATACAGTTTATAAGCAATATAAGTCTCTGTGTTTACTTGGTTGGGTCTGAGCAGCTGTGGGACTGGCGGGTGTCAGAGATTTGTCCTGACTGTGGGCCAGGCAGGAAAACTCTAGCTACACTCATGATGCACCATGGGCCATTCCCTTACTTTCAAGGAGAGCTAACTCCTGTTTCACCCCCGTAATTAAATTTCTCTCAGATGTTTTTTGAGTCCTTCACCTTTGCGCTCTATCTCTCTCTCTCTCTCTCTCTCTCTCTCTCTCTCTCTCTCTCTCTCTCTCTCTCTCTCTCACACACACACACACACACACACACACACACACACACACAAATTTACTTTATGAAGTTCTGAGCTGCTCTGGCATTCAGAGCTGGTCTTGGGGGTTTGGGAGGCAGAGGCAATTTTCTTAAAGTCAGACCAGCAGCATGGACTTCCCCTGAGAGCTTGTTAAAAATGCAAAAACTCAGTGCCCCACCCTGGCCCTTCAGAAGCAGAACCGCCACTTTAACAAGACCCCAGAGGGGTTCATATTTACTTTAGTGTTCGAGAAACGCTGCCCTAGAAGACGGTTTCTGAAAGCTGTGGCTGGGAAAGCAACAAAAGGTCACCTAGGCCAGTTCAGAAACCTGGAGAGCATTCCCATGATTCCAAGCACCAAACTGTAGAATATATAAATGCTTTACTTTATAACACAAGAGTCTAGTTTCCTTCTCTCTTCCAGTCACACGCTTCCTTTTACCCATGGTGGTGCATTTGTTTCCAAATGCAGAGAGTACTGCCTAGCAGAGTCCAAGCACCATCATTTGAAGTCAATTATGGAAGAAGCCAGCAACTCCCAGCATGTAATGAGCTACTCGGACCTCAGTGAATTACTAGGGTTTTCTTGATTAGTCACTTAATCAATAGTATGGAGTCAGTGCTATCAATCTTATGATCTTATGTATTTCCCAAGGATGTTTAAAGATCTAAGAATTCCCAGTCTCAGGCTGGAGAAATGATGGCTCAGAAGGTGAAGGGCTTGCTGTGCAAAAGTCAGGACCAGAGTTAGGATTCATCCACGGTCTCCCACACTGGATCCATTGCAGTTAATAAGAGGCTTATCACTTCTCCCCAGGTTCTCCATTTATCCTCCCTGTCACTGCTCTGGTTCTACACAATATATTGCTGAATCCCAGCACTTTTTGGTGCCTCTGCTTCTGATACCCTTTAATCTACCTTTTAGTCTGGAATTAGATGGATTCTTTTCTCTTTTAACGTGTGTGTGTGTGTGTGTGTGTGTGTGTGTGTGTGTGTGTGTGTATGTGTGTGAAGAGTGTGTGCATGCTATACCATACATGAAGTCAAATAACAACTTGTGTATGGTTGCTACGAGTTCTTCAAGGCCAATTTAGTCAACATAGTGAGTTCCAGGACTACATAGCAAGACCCTACCTAAAACAAACAAACAACAACAACAACAACAAAAACTCAAGAAAGAACGAAGAAAAGATACAAGGAAGAAATGATAGGCGGAACTAGGTGATGGACACATGAGTGTTTATTGTGTTATATTTTGTATAACTAACCAGCATTTTTAAAGTATTTTATATTTATGGATGAGATTGATAAATGATTTTCACCTGTAAGACATTTAATAAAATATTAAGAGCTTATTTTTTTATTTATAATAAATTGTCTCTGGCATAAGCCCCCATTTCTGTTTGTGGGTTCAAGATGCCAGTGGGCCTGTGTTGGCTTCAAGATCACCACCTAAGCCCCAATTCTGAGGGTGCATTCTGCCTCTACACTAAATCTAGTACTACACACTCAGTTAAAACAGGAAGTAACAAAAATCCTGGCTTTGATACTTACCAGCTATTCTATCTTAAGAATGTTGTCCTCAGTTTTCTAACCCACAAAATGGGACTAAGAACTCCAACTCTACAGGGTTGCTGGAATTACTAAAAGAGATAAGTGTGCACCAAGTGCTTGGGACCCAGTGCTACCAATGTGTTAACTTCCTTCCCCATCATGAAATAAAGAGGGAAGAGTGAGTACTCAAGTTAGTATGGAGCTATGGCTGTCGTTAACAAACAAATGTAACCTGTACACTGTTTCAGTTAACTGACTATGCAGATGTCAGTGAGTGGCTACTGTCTGTCTAATATTTTGGTAATGGGTGAGTAGCTTCACCCTCACAGGTGGAACCTCAGAGCCAGATCCCTGGAGATTTTTCTGGACCACCCCATGTACTACACAAGAATGAAGTTACAGAAACTAGGAAGATGGTTAAGTGGATAGGAATACCTGCTGCACATGCATGAAGGCCTCTAGCACCCACATAAAATAAGCCAGGCGTGGCCATATGTGTCTGTAATCCCAGCACTGGATGGTTGGAGGGGTTGAGACAAGAAATACTGGGGTCAGCTGGCCAGCCAACCCAACTGAAAAGCAAACTCCAGGTTCAGTAATAGACAGGTCCTGAAGGAATAAGTTAGAAAGTAAGAGATCAGAAACCTGATATTCCCCTTCTGGAATCTGCAGGCACATGCCTGGACAAGTGCACCTATACACACATGCACACACATGCATATACCACACAAAAACACACATGCACCACCACACATACGCCAAAATGAAAAAAAAGAAAAGAAAACTAATGGAGTTACAGATATGTTGCTCTGAGCTAGCAAAAAGTTTAATAAATAATGACAATGTGACCCTTTCTGCCAGCTTGGTACTTAAGGCCATTCATACTCTCTGCTTCTGCTGAGTCATCATTGAGCTGGAGACTATGATTTCCTAAAGTTACCTGGAAGACTGGCTATGTCATCTCTGGGTATAATGGATCCCAAATATATATCCCACCCCCCAGGGGCCAGGAGGGAGAGGACTGAACTCCTGGGAAGTAAGATGGTGTTTTGTTCTAGTTTACGAAAAATACCATTAGATTTCATTCCCAGAAACCGTCCCCTGAATGACTCAAGACAGAGCTAAGGAAACAGAATGCATATTTTTAATTGATTATTTCCTTGAGCCAAATCCCAAGGTGCCTGATAAATTTTTTAATTCTTAATGAGCTACTTGCATTCAGAATAACTCCAAAAATGATATTCTAATTTAGAATGCTGCAGGCATGATAGTCATAAATTATTGCACATCAAATTGCTGTTTTGACTAATTGTGGTCTGTATGAAAGGTGACTTCTGCATCCTTCCTATCTGCTTTCTCCTTCTTTATTGTATATCGGTTCTCAAAATTAGGGACAGGATTCTAACCTTTCCTCCCATTAATAATTCCAACACTTAGGTCATAGAAATTCGGAGGTAGAGACTAAGCTGTTGCCTGTATTCCCCAAGATCTTAAATTTTAGCTTAATAGTTTTGTAATTGCAAGTGTGCATCAGAATCAGCCAGACAATTGTAAAACACAGGCCACTGGTCTTCAGTCCTGGAGTTTCTGATGTAGTTATGTATAGGGTCTAGAATTTGTACTTGGAGCAAGTTTACAGATGTTATTGATGCTTTTGGTTCAGAAATCATACTGTAAGAACCAAGTATCTTAGTTCATTGTAGGGCAAGATGCAGTGGTCTATCCTCGGGTAACTCAGTAGATTTTCCAGAGGGCTGCTCTCTAGGGCAGGGCTTCTTAAGCCTTGTGCCTTTTTCCTTTCTATTGTGTCCAGGTATATTTTGTATGTTGAGTGTATCCCCCACCACACACTATCCCCCTTATTCTCTCTTTTGTTCACCTAGACAGTTTACTTATATTTTCATGTATATGTATATAATTTTACATGGCTATATAAAACCTGGGTACCACAAACGACAGAACACATGATATTGCCTTCCTGAGTGTGCTGGCTAGTTTGAATGTCCATATGACACAGGTAGAGTTATTTCGGAAGAGGAAAACTCAGTTGAAAAAATGTTCCTACCAGAAGAGCCCAGATCTCTGTGGGTGGGACCACCCCTGGGACAGTGGTCCTGGGTGCTATAAGAAAGCAGGCTGAGCAAGGCATGAGGAACAAGTCAGTAAACAGCATTCCTCCACAGCCTCTACTTTCAGATTTTTGCTTTGAGCTCCCACCTTCAATGCCCTGCTGTGGGATGTCTTTCTGTACCCTGTGAATATGTTTAATTACCATTGGTTAATAAAGAAGCTGCTTTGGCCTATAGCAAGGCAGGATAGAACCAGGAGGGAAATCCAAGCAGAGATACAGGGAGAAGAAGGACAGAGTCGGGGGCAGACACCAGCCAATTGCTGGAGGAGCAAGATGTATTAGAACACAGGTAAAGCCACAAGACACGTGGCAACACATAGATGAATAGAAATGGGTTCATTTAGCCGGGCGGTGGTGGCACACACCTTTAATCCCAGCACTCGGGAGGCAGAGCCAGGCGGATCTCTGTGAGTTCGAGGCCAGCCTGGGCTAACCAAGTGAGTTCCAGGAAAGGCGCAAAGCTGCACAGAGAAACCCTGTCTCGAAAAACCAAAAAAGAAAAAAGAAAAAAAAAAAAAAAAAAAAAGAAATGGGTTCATTTAAGTTGTAAGAGCTAGTTAGTAATAAGCCTCTGAGTGACTATTTTAAAAGTGGCTGCAGGACCAGGCGGAACAGAAAAGCTTCCGTTTACAATGCCCTCAGTGATGGAGTGTGACCTGAGAGTTGTAAGCCAAAATAAACTCTTTCCTCCCCAAGTTATTTTTGGCCATGTTGTTTTAGCACAGGAATAGAAATAGTAACCAAGATACTGAGGCAATCTTAATTTCTGTGAATTGTCTTCAGTTATATCCACTTTTCTATGAACAATATAGCTTCATTCCTCTTATTGCTGAAAAACTTCTGTTGTGCATTGTACTGGTAAGTTTTTGTTCATTTGACACAAATTAGAACCACCTGAGTAGGGAGCCTCAACTAAAGAATTGTCCTGATTGCTAACTTTTATAGGAAGGCCCCCTACACTGAGGGCAGTGCCATCCCTAGGCTGCCTAGCTGAAAAAGCCAGAGGGAATAATTAAGTAAGCAGCCTTGTTCCTCGGCTGCTGCTTCAGTTACTGCCTCCCTGTTCCTGCCTTAGCTCCCCTTGATGAGGGACTGTCACTTGGATGTATACAATGAAATAAACCCTTTCAAGTCGCTTTCGGTCATAGTGTTTATCAAAGCCACAGAAAGCAAACTAAGGCATGAATATACACTGCTCTTCCTTTATTCAGTCCTCTGTTGTTGGACACCTGTGTAGGTTCCATAACTTAGCAACTGTGAACAGAGTTACAATAAACATTGATGTGCAGTGTCTCTGTGATATGTTGAATTGCAGTCCTTTGGATAAATACCCAGGAGTGGTATAACTGGGTCATATAGTAGATCTATTTTTGTTTTATTTTGAGAACTCTCCATGCTAGCTTCTATAGGGGCTGAACTAATTTACTTTCCTGCCAGGGTGTAAAAGCGTTCTTCTTTTCCTGGCCAAATATGATTGCTATGCTTGAGATCATTTATGTGATGTATTACATTTGTAGATTTGCAAATATTGAACCATCCTTGCATCTCTGGAATGAAGCCAACTTAATCATAGTGAATGATCTTTTTAATGTGTTCTTGAATTTGGCTTTTAAATATTTTATTAAGAATTTTTGTGTGCATGTTTATTAGGGAGTTTGCCTTATCTTTGTGTGTGTGTGTGTGTGTGTGTGTGTGTGTGTGTGTGTGTGTGTGAGGTTTTGGTACCAGAGTGATATCAACTGCATAAGAAGAGTTTGGTAGTATTTTTTCCTTTGCTATTTCATGGAATATTTGGAGATTTGGTGTTAGTTCTCATTTCTTATATAATTCAGCAGTAAATTTATATTGACTTGGATAGTTTTGCTTTGAGAAACTTTAAAAATTACTGCTTCAATCTGAATATTTGTTATATAGTTGTGTTTAAATTATTTTATCTTGTTTTAATTTTTTTGGGGGGTGTGGTTTTGAGATAGTGTTTCTCTGTGTAATAGCCTTGGCTGTCCTGGAAATTACTCCGTAGACCAAGCAGGTTCAAACTCACAGAGATCTGCCTGCCTCTGCCTTCTAAGTACTGGGATTAAAGGAGTGCACCACCACTGCCCAGCTTGATTTAATTTTTATAGGTCATATGCATCTAAAAATTCACTCATCTTTGTTAGATTTTTTTTTCAAATTTGATGGAAGATATGACATTAAAGTATGATCTAATAATTTTCTTAATTTCATTGGTATCTATTGTAGTGACTCCCTTTTCATACCTAATTTTATTAATTTAGGTCTTCTCTCTCTTTTGATTAGTTTGGCAAAGGGTTTGCCAATCATGTTTAATATTTTGAAGACACAATTCTTTGTTTCATTAATTCTTTGTATGTTTTCATTTCTATATTATTAGCTTCTTCTCTATTTTTAATTATTTCTTTCAAACTACCAATTTGGGATTTGGCTTACTTTTGCTCTGCCAAGGTCCTAAGGTGCATCATTAAGTTATTTGTTTGAGATTCCTCTAATTTCTAAATGTAGGCACATATAGCTATAACTTTCCTCTTAGGGTTGTTTTCATTGTGTTCCATAGATTTATTGTATTGTGTTTTATTTTCATGCCAATCTAGGAATTTTTAATTTTCTTCTTGATTTCCTCAATGACACATTTGCCATCCCATAGTGGCCTGTTTAACCTCCATGAGTTTGTGTATGTTCCATAGTTTCTCCTGCTGTTGACTTGTAGTTCTATTCCACTGTGACTGGATAGAACACAATATATTATTTCAGTTATCCTATATTCATTAAGACTTGACTTGTGTCCTTACATATGGTCTATTTTAAAGAAAGTGCCATGGGCTGCTGAGACTTGTATGTGTTCTTCAGTGCTTGCAACATCTGTTAAGTCTATTGATGTTATTTGAATAAGAATGGCCCCATAGGTTCTTATATTAAATGATTAGTCACCAGGGAGTGGCACTATTTAAAAGATTAAGAGTTGTGTCCTTGTTGGAGGAAGTGTATCACTGGGGGTGGGCTTTGAGGTATCAAAAGGGCCGTGCCAGGCCCAGGCTGCCTTGCTTTCTCTCAGTCTGCTGCCTGCAGATCAGGATGTAGTTCTCAGTTACAGTATCATCGCCAGGGCTGCTGCCATGGCACCAGCCATGATGATAGCAGATAAGCCTCTGAAATTGTGAGCAAGCCCTCATTTAAATGTTTTCTTTTGCTGGGCGGTGGTGGCGCAGGCCTTTAATCCCAGCACTCGGGAGGCAGAGACAGGCGGATCTCTGTGAGTTCGAGGCCAGCCTGGGCTACCAAGTGAGTTCCAGGAAAGGCTCAAAGCTACACAGAGAAACCCTGTCTCGAAAAAAAAAAGAAATGTTTTATTTTATAAGAGTTGCCTTGGTCATGTATCTTTTCACAGCAAAAGAACAGTGCCTAAAATAATCAACCTATGACATCATCTAATTCAGCAGTTCAACTTTTGCTGGGATGACTGTTAATTGGTGAGAGTGAGGTATCAAAGTCCCCACTACTATGTTGCTCAGGTTTGTCAGTGACTTGATATCTTGTAGCATTTGCATCATGAAATTAAGTACACCTGTGTTCAGTGAACATAAGTTTAGAATCATGAAGTCCTCTTAGTGGATGTTTCACTAATCATTATGAAGTGACCATCTTTTCCTTTTCTAACTAGCTTTAGTTTGAAGTTTACTTTGTCAGATATTAGAACAAAGATATATACTTGTTTCCTGGGTTTGCTTGGAGGTTTTTTTCTTCTTTTTTTTCTATCCTTTTGCCCTAAGGTAGTGTCTGTATTTTGTTTCTTGGTGGCAAAAAGAAAGAGAGAGAGAGAAGAAAAGAAAGAAAAATAGAAGGATGCTGCCTTTTAATCCATTCTGTTAGTCTTGTGTTTCAGGAGAATTGTTTATACAGCCATTCCACTGTGCCAATAAAGCCACCTTGAATCAGAAGACAGAGTCAGCAATTGGCTGACCAGGACCAGCCATAGAGCTGCTAGAGGACTGAGGAGGACTGCTAGAGAGAGACAGAAGAGAGACAAAAGATTCCATGGAAATTTCCAGAGCTGGTGGATCAGGAGAAATGTGGAGAGAAGGTCAGCCAATTGACTGTCTGCTAGTCCTTGGATTTATCAGGTCTTTATCTCAATTCCTGACTTCTGAGTTTTTATTATACTGGAACAATTTAGGTAATTGTTTCATCTGGCATCAAACTTGGGGCCTTAGATCACACCCCAGGTGTCAAAGCTGCCACAGCTGTGTAATGCCCCCCACCCTTCCACCCGCACCAGCCATTTCTGATTGCTGGGCCTCCTGTGCACTAGCATGCCATCATCCCTGCCTCAGCCCCACAGCTGCATGAGTGGGTGTCTTCAGCCTGGCCACCAGCCTTGCAGAGAAGTGATAGCCAGCAGAGTACACTCCCATCCATCCATGCCAACACTGCTCCTTGAGAGGCAGATTGGTTTTCTCTCACACTGAGTCCTGCCCTCCACCGCTAGCTGCAGGCAGGACAGTCCTATCCCACACTGCATCCCAGCTGCGCAGATTTCTCCTTTCAGTTTCCTTATGTTAGCTCTTCAGACAGCTCAACCCCTCCCCACAGGGTGCATGAGCAGTCACAGGAACCCACAGCTCAAGCATGTGTTGTTACCTGTGTCATGAAACCCCTAGAGACCACCAAGGAGCCAGTTTCCAATGCAAGCACACAAGGGTCTTTTCATTGTCAGGTTTGAACCTATATTGCCACCCAGTGGAAATGCAGCAGCAGCTGCAGCGCTCAGGGGTAGGAGGGTTTTTAAGGAAAAAAAACACAAGTCAGGAATTACATGACTTGGTACTTGAGGATTGGGTGAGGTACTTGAGGAAAGGGATATGAGGTGAGGTGATTTTTTTGAAGCCATTGGTCTAGATTTTCAGCACAAAACCACATTTGAAACTATTGGGTTAGACTTTTGGTACGAAACCACAACCTGCCGACAGGATATCTGGATATCTACAAGGGCCATAAACTGCTAACAGGATGTCTGCAGGGGCATCTGGATCTTGTTAAACTTTACTGCCCTGTTTCTTAATTGGCTGCTTCTAGGGTATCTGTTAGAGTTGTCATGACACATTTCTGAGGTTCTTCCTAGAACTGAGTACAGCCCCCGGTCACCAGGTGGTCTAAGATGGTGGCCCTTACCTAAGATGAAATCTACAAAGTCAAGTCTAGGCCTTCATATTGCCTTCACATGTGCAATTAGCACGGCTTGAGGCACCCTGTCACACCTGCCCTCTGTGCCAATATAGTCAAACATCATCACTGCAGCTGATTACCCTCACATAGATTTGCCTATGCTGTCAGCATCACCAGCTTTGGTAAGACACTTGGGAATTTTTAAACATGTAATTAGATTTTTAAAAAATGGGGAGGGATCTTTCCCATGTTAAGAATCAGAACTATTACAACGCAGGCTCTTTACAGCCTGGAGTTCCTTTGCCTTCTCTATTACCTAAATGATGGTCTAGAATGGTGATTAATTTAAAAGGTTACTTTTTTACTATACCTTTAAATGAACAGAATAGAGAAAACTTTGCCTTCACAATGCCTATTTATAATAATTCCCAGTCTGTTAAAAGATATCACTGGAAAGGTCTTCCATGAGGGATGTTAAACAGTCCCACCTTATGTCAATATTTTGTATAACAGCCATTGGAAATAATTTGTAAACAGTTTCCTCAATCTATAATTTACCATTATATGGATGATATCTGACTAGATTCAGATGCAGATACCTTAGAAAAAGTGCTTGAAGAAGTAAAGAAAACTTTGCCTTGTTGGGGATTACAAAGTGTTCCTGAAGAAATACAAAGAGGAGATTCTATTAATTACCTAGGATATAATGTAGTTTTATAAGAAATTAAGTCACAGAAAGTACAAATCAGGAGAGATCAATTACAAACTCTTAATGATTTTCAAAAATAAAGAAAGATCTAATCACACTTTAAAAGATATGCTTAATAAACAGAAATGGGTAATAAAGACCACCCAGAGATATATTACACAATGCTTTATTAACCCTAAATTTTTAAATGCTAATGAGAAAGGAACAACAGCTATGGAGAGACATTGGATAGAGAAAAAACTCTCTGAATTAAACCAGCCTGTATACTTTAAAGATGTGTTAAACTCAGAATGGAAACCAAGATATGTGTTACGTTGGGGAAGAGGTTTTGCTTTTGTTTCTACAGGAGAAGAAAAGCTATGGATAGCATCAAGATTAATAAAGATTAGATTCAAATATGAAAGACTCTTGATTAGAAGAGGTGACAGGTCATCAAACAGTGTGGCTATTCAACCTGCCAAGAAGGGAAACTCCCTAAAGTTAAGGTTGGGACAGTGCTTTATTTCTGGAGGAGAATGAAAGCATTCAACTAAGGAATCTGAAGACCACTGGATAAATGAGACATTTGAAGAAGAAGGATGAATCATCCAGAGAAAATGTCCCAAGAAAAAGAGTAAATTGGCCTAATGGTATAGAACACTTCCAACAGGATAGAATTTCATAAACCTTCCCAAATGTTTATTTCTGCTGTTCTCTACAGACACATAATGCAAATGATCTTTTTGTAATCCCAATTCAATTAAAAATTAAAGCTGGCTTTGGAGTTGGAGCATGGCTCTCTCCTTCTCTAAACTCAACCATGCTTGTTAAAGGAAAATTGAAAATCTGTCTCATGGCAGAAGAGCCACCTGGTATGGGACAGAAGAAAAAGCAAAATTAGGGACTATTCTATTGCTACTAATCTCATAATCCTTTGGTTTTTGACTCTTTAAAACTTTTCTTAAGATATAAATATTATCTCAAAATTTATAAGATTAATAAGTTATATATTTAAACCTTCTGTCATAATATTAATGGCTATATAGAACACTAACTAATTCTAGATATAGGCTTCATCTAGCTTCCTCTATGTGATTTTGGGCTTGAGTCCAAAGCAGGTAATTAGAAACTAAATTTATGTATCCCAATTGTATTTAATAGCTTTCTGGTTCTTTAACCTCTTTGCTATCTGCTACATATGACATTTAAAATATTTAAGTTTTCTGCAGTGAACCATGACCATTCCTAACAGCAAACTTAAAAGTCTCCAAAAGGATGTTGGGGCCCCATAATGATGAATCCACCTGAATTGTGGTAACACCACTAAGCTGACAAACACCAAAGACTGCAAACTTCTCAGGACAACTTCAAAGCAGTTAGCTAAGATGGTGCAGCCTTGTAGACTACTCTAGTCAGGATTTCAGATAAGCCTTGCACTCTCCCATCATAACGAGACTAGACAACAGCTAGATCTCCCAGAACTCGATTTCAATTTTTTTCAGAGTCCCCTAAAAATGCCATCACCCCCAGACAACAGGAAATAACTTTATGAACAAGATGCCCACATTCCCAAGGAGTGGGGTGTGTGGTTTTTGGTCATTTGATGAATGATTGTTGTCATTTAAGGTGGTTGGTTACAAGTTGTTATTAGCCATGGTCAAGGAAGAAACTAGGCAATGGAAATTAGACAGGGATCTTGCTCTGAAAAGAAAAAGAGGAGATATAGAAATGATAGGATAAAAGGGTAAATTATTGAATCCTCTTTAAAGTTAAAAAATCTACTAGTTTCAAATATTTTATATTGGTATGGATTTATGCATATTGATACAAATCTAAGGTTATTTTTGTTATACTGTGTTAAATGTTTCTATTTCTTGTTTAAGGTATTGTACCTGTGCAGCTTATTTAAAAATGTAAAGTTCTAGTCCTTAAAAGCTAATTAGGATAATAAAGAAATACAAGTGAGTAGAAAAATGCTGCCTTTTAATCCATTCTGCTAGTCTTGTGTTGCAGGAGAATTGTTCATATGGCCATTCCACTGTGCCAATAAAGCCACTTGAATCAAAGGACAGAGTCAGCGATTGGCTGACAGGGATCAGCCATAGAGTTTTGCTAGAGGACTGAGGAGGTCTGCTAGAGGAAGAGAGAAAAGGGATTCCAGGGCTGGTGGATTGGGAAAACATGGAGAGAGAGCCAGCCAGCCCACTCTCTGCTGTTCCTTGGATTCATGAGGTCTTTATCTCAATTTCTGACTCCTGAGTTTTCATTATACTGCAACAATTTAGGTAGTTGTTTCAGTCTTGGGCCTTTCAGTTGACTATTTGAAAAGTATTTATATTCAGAGTTATTATTGAAAGTTTGGTTTATTCTTCCCAGTGACCCAATGAGTGTGTTTATCTTTCTCTTTGGTCTAATTCCTCTAAGTATCTTCTGTAGAGCTGGTTTAGTGGTGATTAATTCCTTTACCTTGTTTTTATTGTGGCAAGATTTTCTGCCTCTGGCAATAGTAACAAATAGTTTTTCTGGATATAACAATCTGGGTTGGCAGTTGTACTTGAAATATATCACTTTAAGCCCTCATGGATTTTAAAGTCCCACCACTTTTGGGGGTGGGATGTTTTGAGATAGGATTTCTCTGTGTAGCCCTGGCTGTCCTGGAACTCTCCTTTGTAGACCAGGCTGGCCTTGAACTCAGAGATCTCCTGCCTCTGCCTCATGAGTGCTGGGATTGAAGGCATGCACCACCCCAACTCCCCACCCCCAGTGATTTTAAAGTTTCTATTGAGAAATCTGCTGTTATCCTAGTGGACCTATCTTTATTTTTTTTAATATTTTATTTGTTTGTTTGCTTGTTTGTTTGTTTACTTATTGAGGCAAAGTTTCTCTGGATAGCCTTGGCTGTCCTGGAACTCACTCTGTAGACCAGGCTGGCCCAGAACTCTCATGTCTGGCCCCTAAGTGCTATAATTAAAGAGAAGCCTATCTTTGTACATGACTTGGCATTTTTTTCTGCTTTCAATATACATTGACACCTGAATATCAGTGGCTTACTCATAACATAATGAAGCACATTCTTTTCTGACCCTGTGTTGCAAATGCCTCCTGTGTCTGAATAGCATCTCTTCCCTTAACTTGGAGATGCTTTCTGCTTTTGTTTTGTTAAAAATATTTTCTGTGCCTTCAGAATAATATTATCTTCTATGTTTATGACTTTCATGTTTGGTTTTTTCATATTTTCACATGAATTTTGTAAGTATTGCTCACATTTTCTTTTTTATCTTTGTCCTTGTTTGCATGTTCTGATTTGTCCACTTGGTCTTCAAGCTCTGGTATTCTGTCCTCCCCTTGATCCATTTTAATAGTGAGGCTTTTTGGTTTACTTACTGCTTTATATTTCTAGTACTTCAGTTTGGTTTTTCTCCAATATTTCTATTTCTTTAACTCGTGTTTCATGTATGGACTTTATTTCATTCAGCTATTTGTGTTCTCTTAGAATTCAAGAGTTTGTGTCTTCTTTAAAGTTTTTGAACATATTCATAAATTCTTTTGAATTCTGTAGTATTTCATATAATGCACTCTCACTGGAGGTGACTCCTATGGGATTATTCACTTCTGAGTGGCTGTTGGTTGCATAATTGTACTAGGGACTTGTGCACTGAGGTTTTCTCTTGGTTGAAATTCTTTTTTTCTTTTGTATGTCTATGTGTATATGTTCTTCTCTCTCTCTCTCTCTCTCTCTCTCTCTCTCTCTCTCTCTCTCTCTCTCTGTGTGTGTGTGTGTGTGTGTGTGTGTGTTTGACACTGAGTTGGATTTTTCTTTGGTCCACCAGCTCATAAAAAAACAACATGGAGAGACTTATTGATTATGAAAGTTCGGCCTTAGCTTAGCCTTGTTTTTAACTACCTCTTATAACAAATTAACCCATTTATATTAGTCTATGTTCTATCATATGTCATTATCTCTCTTCCATTGTGCACCTCCTGTTTCCTCTCCTTGTCTCCTGGTGGCTCCACCCTTCTTCCCAGAATCCCCTCTGTCCCCAGAAGTCCCACCTAACCTCTTTCTAGCTATTGGCTGTTCAGCTTTTTATTAAACCAATCACAGCAATACATTTTCACACAGTGTACAAACATCTCATAACATTGAGTATCTTCTTCTATTGCTCTCCACTATTTTTTTTTCTGGATGTAGTGAACTTTATTGAGGTATTTGTGAGAGTAGGGCTCCTTGGCCCTTCCCTATCTCCTGGAGGTCTGAGATAGAAACTGTGCAGAGAGATGTTCATTTGTGTTGAGTGCTGGGTTGGGGCAAGGACTCCACAGCAGTTGAGGATCCCTTTCTTCCTCTCATGTTTTTGCTGAGCAGAATGTCAGATCCTCGTGTACACTGGCAGTAGGAACCTGGAAGGCTTTCCATTCAGCTCTCCAATGACCTTGCCCCAAGGTTTAAAGTACGAGTGGATACAGGAATGATGTTCTGGGCCATACAACACAATTTCCAAGAGAGGCCATTCACAGTCTTCTGTGTGTTGATGATAATATAAACTATGGTCATGAGTCCCACAATGATGCCAAAGTTGCCATGGATGACCTTGGTCAGGGGAGATAAAAGTAGTTGTTGGTACAGGAGGCATTGCAGAAGATTTTCAGTAAGTCATTGTACTACTCCTGGTACATGCCCATCACAAACATAGGGCAATTAGAAGAAGGGGAAGAAATGTTGACCCTTTTGGCTTAACCTTTCAAGTGGACCTGGCCTTCTCTATGGACGTGAAAACTGTTGGTTATTTGCGGCACTATTACCCTGCAAGGAAACGTCACAAAACATGACAGAATCTACTAACAAGAGTTTTATTAAGATAAGGGAGAGAGAGACAGATGTGCACAGGCCTGTGGAAAAGACACGTGAGTAAAGAAGAAGCCAGGTATCATGGCGCCAGCTTATAAAGGCTGGGCCGCGCCTACGCACACAGGCCCATGTGGCTATTCCACACATACACATAGATCACATGGTTGCACTGCATGCTTTATGCAACCACACAAAGCCATGGGGTCCTGGTCACATGAGACGTTTTGACCCAGAAATGACTAGGCGGAAGTGACTAGGTCCCACCAGGCATGCACAACCATGCACAACTGTAGGGGCATGTTGTGAATCCATATCAAAAACACCAGTAGATTCCACAACATATTCGGCACTGGCATCACCACATTTGATATTGGCAAAATCCCACTCCGGGAAGATGGAAATAGTCTTCCCATTGACAACAAGTTTCTTTTTACCTCTCTTTACTGTGTCATGGGACTTGTGGGTAGAATCATACCTGATTGAGGTCAATGAAGGAGTCGTTAATGTAAATAATATCTACTTTGTTAGACTTGAAGGCAACCCTCCTGACCAGGTGTCAATGTAGCCAAATCCATTCACTTCAACCTTCACCATCATGTCTCAGGAATGAACTGGTACTGCATGAGAAGATGCAGTTGTTCCAGGGATGGAGGGGAGAAGAGAGGCTCTACCATAATTTTTTGAGACAGTATCTCACTGTACCAAGCCCCAGGAATCCTCTTCTCTTTTCCTCCCCAGTTCTGGGTACACACATGTGTCACCAGCCTGGATTTTTTTTTTTTTTTGTTTGTTTGTTTTTTTGTTTTTCGAGACAGGGTTTCTCTGTGTAGCTTTGCGCCTCTCCTGAAACTCACTTTGTAGACCAGGCTGGCCTCGAACTCACAGAGATCCGCCTGCCTCTGCCTCCCGAGTGTTGGGATTAAAGGCGTGCACCACCACCGCCCGGCCCAGCCTGGATTTTTAACATGGATTTGGAAGATCAGAACGCAGGTCCTCATGACTGTCAGCAAGCCAACTGAGCCATTGCCTCAGCCTCTGGATTCATTTATTTTTAAATACTTTTAAGTCAATCTTAATCTTTCAGATGAAACATTTTCAATATTGATGAGAAACTAGGCATTGAGATGTTGTTTTTCACTGCTTTAGTGGTGGTTGGGGAACAAGGCCCAATCCCTAGTACTCTCTTGAAATTAGAATACCATCTGCAAACATGACTATTACAGGGTAGCCCCACAATGAAAGTACAATAATAATCAAACAAAAAATTAATCATCCCAAAGCACCATTATTTAAGGAAATAAAGGGGTGATGATAATAGTATGCACATTAATATATTAGTTACTATAGGTATGAGTGGGAAGGAAAAGAAGAAAAATAAAACAAAACAATATAAAACAAACAGACAGACAAACAAACAAACAAACAAACAAACCACTGGGACTCAGAGCAAGACTAGTGATTAGTATTGAATTCAGAGAAAAGCTTGGAAGAGGGACATGCATTTAGAAGAGGGAACAAGCCGGGTGGTGGTGGCGCACACCTTTAATCCCAGCACTAGGGAGGCAGAGACAGGCGATCTCTGTGAGTTTGAGGCCAGCCTGGTCTAAACAGTGAGTTCCAGGACAGCCAGGACTGTTTCACAGAGAAACCCTGTCTCCAGAAAAATAGAAGAGGGAACAATAGTGTGAAGAAAAAGTGTGGTCAGGCAGTTTGGGTAGAAGGTTGGCAGAAAGGGGAGAGTAATAAAAAAATGCTATAAAATGACAAAAGTCATTCCTGGCTTTCAGGAGGCTAAGACATAAAGACTCATAACCTGGTTAGCCCGGGGATTTGGGGAATGGAAAATGAAAAGGGAAGGAGTAGGGAGGGAGGGAGAAGGGGTGGGATGGGGTGGGGAAGGACAGAACAACACAGAGCTGGCCTGCTAAATTGGCACTGAGTTATTAAACAAAGGAAGCATAAATTGGAGGGATAGAGAGCTCGATGGAGTCAAGGGTACTGAAGTGAAGGTACAATTTGGCCTTTGTCAACACAAAAACACAACGCTCATCTCAAAGAGAGTAAGAGCTAGTTTATTCTGGAGCCAATTTTTAGTGACCACGTCCCAGGAACATAGCTTTAGGTCTCCCCCAAATACCATGTTCCAATGTGGAAGCAGTTTCATCAAGTTTTTATAGCCACAAAACAAAGGAAAGTTATGAATCAAGGAAGCTTTCAAGCACATTGGTGGAAACATTAAGTAGTTAGTTAAAGCACAGTGAGAAATCTCAGCCACAGGCCTCAGATATTATCTCAGCCCTTTGATTTGTAGAGAATAGGGTTTTGTTAATACATTCCAAAGGGTTTTATCTGCTTATCAGGGTTTTAGAGCCAGCACAGAGGTGGGCAAGGAATGGCTCTTAGACCAAGAAAAAGTGTAATTAGCCCCTAGAACGCAACATTCCAAACTCTCCACAGTCCTTGAAGTTTTAATCAGTCAGCTGGCCTTTGTGGAGACAGCTCCTTTCCAGGGAGCTGTTTACAGCCGTTTCTTGCTTTTCTGGATTCCATCTCAACTCTGAGTCTCTGGGCATCCTTTCCCTGGCTCCCAGGAGTCTGGGGTGCAGACATTCCTACTCTCATTTCAGGGTCTCCCTCCGGGGGATCTGTTTACAACTGTGGCCTGGTCACCAGTCAGTGCTTCCCAGGTGGCTTCTCAGATGCTGGCCACATGTCCAGGTGCCTGTCAGCCCACTGGGTGCCGGTGATGGTCCCGTTCTTACGGGATCTTTTGTTCATTCAGTGTTGCAATCCCTCTGCCTGAGAATTTTACACGACCTTGGGTATACAGTATGTGAAATATGTGTGTAAATCAAACCTTTACTGATGACAAATCATAAAGTTATGTATATTATATGTTAATTTTTCTTTATTCTTGAGAATTTCATACAATGAAACATAGTCATATTCATCCGGAGTCCCTCCAATATAGCTCCTTTCAGTTTCATGTCTTATTTTTTTCCTTTCTTTTTATTTTTTCAATAATTCACTAAGTCCAGTTAGTGTTTCCAATGTGTATATTAATGTGGGGCCATTTATATTAAAGCAATTCTTTGGTATGCATATAATTTTACCTTGTATTAAAGATAGAATCAAATTTCCATGGTTAATGAGCTGGATGTGTTTGGTTATTTCTATATAAAAAATTTAAATCATGGCTGAACATTTGATACTGCAGGATGTAGAGTAATATCAGTGTTTTTCATAGTTGACCTATTAATTGTCAATGCTGAAAACCACACTTCCTGTAAACACAAAATGGCAGAAGTATATTTGGCGCCATTTCAGAAACTGTTGAAAATTTTGTCCTAATCCCAAGCAAAATTTACTTGATGTCCTTTTTATCAAGCTCCTGTCAGCAACTCCAACCACATCCCCACATAATACAGTCCTATTGGGGACTATGGGGATCCAGCCCCTCGATAGTCCCCTCCCAGGGTCCGGGAAGAATCTACAACCAGCTGATAATTAATCTTTGATAAGAAGAAATGAATCTATGTACACGAAACTCCTTAGTCCATACACTTTATTCTTCTGAGTCAGTTACAAGCTTATATTCTGCTCTCGTATTTAGGTCTTTTCTTGCCTGATTTCTCTCTACACTTGTCTGCGGTCCCCTCTGGGTTCTATCTTAATTCCTTCATCTTGTTCTGCCCCTTCTAGGTTCTCATCCATCTTGTTCCTTCCCATATCATCTTTTCTTCCATCTCCTCCTCTCTCCTCATCTCGTTCTTCCTCATCTTGTTGTTCCCCATCTGGCTCTTCCTCATCTTCCATCTCGTTCCTCTAGTACTCTCTTCTAGCCCTTCAGTCTAGTTCTTCCCCATCTCAGTTTGTTCCTCTCAAGTTCTTACCCATCTAGTTCTTCTGTTCTCTTTTTTCTTCTCTCTCCCTCTGCCCTGGAAGTCCCGGTATATAAAAGGGAGGGTCCGAGCTAAACTGTGTAAAGCTATTACTTAATGTCCACCTCTCCTAGGTGGTGTCTCCTTGTGGAATTTACCTTAAGTCAGGAGACTTGTATGTCGGCTGTTATCACTGTTAGTTCTCGGAAATTGGGTGACCACCTGGGCGGTGTCTCCTTGTGGAATTTACCTTAAGTCAGGAGACTCGCCTGTGGGTGGTTATCACTGTTAGTCCTCGGAAGTTGGGTGACCACTTGGGTGGTGTCTCCTTTAGTCCTTGAAAATGGGTAGGGGAGATATCTGATTCCAGAGAAAGCCTTTCCTGAGGCTGTTCTCCAAATGCCTGGAATGTGTATGTCTAGAGAGTGATCAGTCCACATTGTTAGCACTTTTTAGGGAAAAATCAATTGGGAAAACTATGAAGGCACACATGATTTTTTATAACAGAATACAGCTGATATATAACAAGCCAAGTAACACCAAAAACTCCTTGGGATTTGGCTTCCTCTGGAGGAATTCCCTGATTCCTCCAGGTAGTGACTTTGCCATAACCAGCTGAGTTCTTATGATATATTCCTGCGGCCTGCAGCACAGTCCAAAGGCAAACTAACCTTACACATGCTGAGAATTGATGATAGGAAAGGATTAAGTGCTTTGATTTTCTGTAATTAAGCCATTGTGTTTCTATAAGAGTGGGAAACTGTATGTACAGTAAAATTGCTGCTATTCATAACATATAATCATCTCAAATCCAAACCGAGGTGCTTTAGGCCCAGCTCATCAGAGCTGTGTTGCCTGATGGCATGCACAATACAAAGTGCACGTGTCGTATGCTTAGTAAAAGGCTCCAGTGAAGTCACATGACGCCACTTGGGCAAGCATTGCCAGAAGCACCTCAGATTCATTACATATTTGGTGTTGAATTCATTTTTAGCTGCACCTTGCAAAACCTTTTGCCATTGCCAAATTTGTTGCAAGCTCTACATTCAGTTACACAACGCCATACGGGGTCATGACCCACAGCTTAAGAAGCTGGGTTTTAGGGTATAGGTGTTTTCCCCTTTGTTGTTCTCTCCTCTAGTTCTAGAGATCGAACCCAGAGTCTCATCAATGTTAGCTGCCGCTGAGCCAAACCTCAGTTCTAGTCCATGCATTTTAAGTTCAGGTTTTGGAAGCCATGGGCACATCTTTGCAATAAGGGGGGCTTTTTCTCCAATAGGCCTGCTGAGAGGGGAGGGTTTCACTGGAGAAGCATGGGCTTTCCTATCAAACAGATCTGGAACAGGATCAGGTGACCCATAGGCTGGCCTTGAGATTGTAGGTAAATTACTTAAGTCCTGCTTTCTTCATCTAGAAGTTAGAAATCATCATTGAGTCTGAAGATCTGAGGCTGCGGAAGCAGAACGCAAAAACTACTTGACACTGAGACTCGAGAGTCCAAACATCTAATTAACGAAACATCTCATTTGGCTTCTTTATTTTCAGATATGGAAACAAAGGTCCAGGGAAATGTCTTTCCTAGCCCAGCTCGTGTGGCATGTAGCAAAGTGTGGACCAGAACTTGGCCCTTTACACAGGTGCTGGGAAGTGAATCCTGAGAATCCTAAACATGCACTCGACTGTTGGGTTCCATCTCCATCAGAACCTGCTATTTTTGTTTTCTGTTATGAGGGATCGAACACAGGGCTCACAGGCAAGTGATCCACCCTAAGCTGCACCCCTAACTTCTCAGAGCCTGTTTAATTGTTGTTTTTTTTTTTTTTTTTTTTTTTTTTTTTCCCTCAAGTGAGACTTGTTTTACTTTAATCCCTTACATTGGGAAGTATCTCTAAACATGATGTTTCAAAACTCAACATTTTAGTACTGAAAACTGATTTCTACAGCAATATAGGAATGGAGGTTTATGACAAGCATTTCAAAGGGCCATTTTAGTCAAATGTGATTTAATCTACCTTTCAAAATAACCATTCTTGACCTGGGCCATGGAATCCTAGGACCCAGAAGGCTGAGGCAGGAAAATGAAAAGCTCCAATCCAGTCTGGGTTGCCAAACAAAGTGGCTCAAAAAACATACAAAGTAATTCAGCAATCAACCATCCATTTTGGCCCAGGGGGCCTGTCATCCCAGCACTTGGGAAGCTGAGGCAGGAGAAACCAGGGTTTCAGGCCAGCCTGGGCAACACAGCATGACAGTATCCAAAAACAAAACCAACAAAGTGAGGCTGGAGAGATTGCTTAGTGGTTAAGGGTGCTCACTGTTTTTGCAGGGGACCTAGGTTGAGTTCTTAGCACCCATATGATGGCTCCCATCTGTAACTCCCGTTTCAGAGGAACTGATGCTTTCTTCTGACCTTCATCGGCTTCTGCATGCTCCTGGTGCTCATAATCTCTCACAAGAACACGTGAGTACACATAAAAATAAATAAATAAATCTAAAAAAATTTTTAAAAAATCCAAACAAACCCAAAACTCAAAACACAAAGCCTCTAGGCATGGTGGCACACACCTTTAATCCTAGTTCTCAGAAGGCTAAGGCAGGTGGATCTCTATGAGTTTGAGGCTAGTATGGTCTACATAGGGAGTTCTAGAACTTTCAGAGCTATGTAGTGAGACCCTATCTCAAAACAAACAAAGCCACTCCTTATATAATGTTAGGAAGCATCGTAAGTAGAATCCAAGTATAAAATTACAACCACTTAGCTTTAAAACTTAAGATCCCCGCTGGGATTCCTATTTGTTCTAGAATTGAGTGACACTGCTAAGTAGGAAGAGTGTTTGAAGGAGGCTGAAGGAAGCTGAAATAAAGAGTAAAAAGTGGCTACATCCAGGGGAAGGGCTGTGGTCCTGGCTACTTGTAGTTCTGGCCCTGGGGAGACTGAGGCAGGAGGGATTCTGTGTAGGCATTTGAACCCAGCCTGGGCTGTATACCAAGACCCTGCCTCAAAACAAAAGTGTAGGGGTCACTTTCATGTTACTTTCCTTGTAACGAAAGGACAAATAACTGATTGGTGAACACGGAGTTCCTTTGGGTGACCTTTCTAGGTAAAGATAAAAGCGGAGGGAACTTCATAACCATTCCCTTCGAGTCTGTCCTGTAGGAGAAACTTGCCGCCTCTCACTTCTCCCATTTTTTAAAAATCAAATGACAATGTTATTATGCATTTAGACTGATGGCTTCTCACAACTCTTTAGCTGCTGTTTGAAGCTTAAGTACCCAGATTTCGTCAATGATGCTGAAAGTCATCCCACACAGCAGAGATTTTCACTTGCCTTAGAAGGACTTACTGAAATGTAATGAGTCTGTGTGGTAAAGAGGATGTATTTACAGTCATTGGGGAGAGTGCTGAATGAATCAGAAAGCCCGGGGTATCTACCCAGTTGCTGATAATCTACAGGCCTCATAGATGGGAAGATGCCTTCCCAGGGGGGACAACGGGAAATCCCCTTGAAGAGCCATTTTGATTGTGGCTACAGCTTGCAATGTGTCCTACTTCTGATGATTCTGAGCTTACTTTAGTAGGCCTGAACACTCCAAAAACAAATGATTCTGACACGATGACATAAATTATGTATGAGTATCAATTGAATATTCAAGCATAATGAGTTTATGGAATCCAAGAGAATGTTTCCTTTGAGATGCTGCAATACTGCTATTGTGAGGTTCAGGGCCCAGCTGATCCCGTATAGGGAGCCTTTGTGTGAATCTGAAAGAGGCACCCCCTCTGGGTGATGCCGTCCTGTGGGTACATGACTTGGCAAGCAGAGCCTGGGCTGAATCTTAGCTCCCTTTTGTCCCCCCTGGCTGGATGCCTTTGTGCAATGCACAAACTGCGCCCCTCCAAGCGGCAGTCCCCATTGCTGTTGGAGCCCTGGGCCAGCAGAAGAGATTTACAGGCCTAAAAGTGCCTGTGCTGCTTGTCCCAGAGGGCGTTTGAAAAACGCAGAAGTGACAGGCATTTTCCCTTAGCCTACCCCTGAATTCATTCGCAAGGGCTAAAGTGCCAGGTTCAAACATCCCCTGAAAGTTGGTGAAGCCTTCATGATGGAGAACTGGGTTAGAATCCTTTACCCAGTCTTGGTGGGCTGAGCCTGAGGGTTGTGCGTGGTGGACGTGAAAAGAATACGGGCTTCAAGCCGGGCGGTGGTGGTGCACACCTTTAATCCCAGCACTCGGGAGGCAGAGCCAGGCGGATCTCTGTGAGTTCGAGGCCAGCCTGGGCTACCAAGTGAGTCCCAGGAAAGGCGCAAAGCTACACAGAGAAACCCTGTCTCGAAAAACCAAAAAAAAAAAAAAAAAAAAGAATACGGGCTTCGGTGTCCGCGGTTGCTCCTAGAATTGCTGCTTCATGGTGCCACAGCGGTGAGAACAAAAAAACTTGCACAGGGCTGGGGGTGGGGCGAAGAAAAAAAAAAGTGATGGTAAAAATCATAGGAATTGGACAGCACTTCCGGTCCCAAGACACAAAGGAGTAAATGTATATCTTCCCATGTCTCCTGGTCGTTTTGTGTCAAACAGTGCTAGTGAAAAGATGAGTTGGACTAAAAGAGCACGGAAGCCTGGAACCCCCCACCCCCCACCCCACTTTGCCTAATAAAATCTCGACTGGGTGCTAGGAAGCAGGCGGTGTGAGAATGCTAACAGGCGCAGACAAACAGCCCTAACAAAAGCCAGTTCTTTCTAGCTACGGGACAAGGAAAGGGGTGGCCTTGCAGAACACCTCAATTTGAATTGCTCTCTGCTCTAGTTAAATACCACAGCATTAAACGTGCCCTATCACTACTCACAACAGCAGAACTGAGGGAAGAGCCTAAGCTTATGTCCTTGCTCAGCTGCTGCAAGGACCTCTTCTCCCCCACCTCACCCCGTGAAATTAAGGAAGAACCAGTGGGGAGTCCAGAATTTTACAGACGTTTAACAGAAATGAGCCTCCAGCAACTTCTACTCCAGATGTTAGTTAATATGTGGGGAGCCAGGTCTTCTGCACTCAGCATTGAGTAGGTGCTGTTCCCAAAGCGATGCTATTAGAGAGGACAGGGTGGGAAGCTACTAAATCCTAGCTGAGTTTCAGGAAAGTTCATATACTACTCTAGTTTGGATCTTGGATATCCCCCAAAGGCTTATTTATTGAAGGTTTGGTCTCCATCCTGTGCCACTTTTGGGAGGTAGTGGGACCTTTAAGAAGTGGGCCTACTGCCAGGTGGTGGTGGCACACACCTTTAATCCCAGCACTTGGAGGCAGAGGCAGGGGGAAATCCCTGAGTTTGAGGTCACCCTGGTCTACAAAGCGAGTTCTAGGCTGGCCAGAGCCGCACAGGGAACCCTTGTCTCAAAAAGAAAAAGAGGAGGAAGAGAAGAAGGATGGGGAGGAGGATAAGGAGGAGAAAGTGTAGGAGGAGGAAGAGGAAGAGGAGGAGGAGGAAGAAGAGGAGAAGGAGGGGCCTAGAGGCTGGAGAGATGGTCCAGCATTGGCTTCTCTTCCAGAGGACGTGGGTTCAGTTCCCAGCACCCACATGGCAACACACAACCATTTGTAACTTCAGTTCCAGGGAATCCAACACCCTCTTCTGGCCTCCACAGGCTGTAAGTGATACATAGACATAGAAGCCAAACACTCATACACATAGTGCAGGAAGGGAACTGCCAACATGACCACTCCATTACTGGGGAGGTTTTTATTGTGGGTAAGAGAGAGAGAAGACCCAGAGGACTCTGGAGGAGTCCAGAGCAGAGAGAAAAGCAGATTGGGTATGGCCAAGGCTAGGGAAAGAGTAGTGGAGACAGCAAGAGATAGAGTACTGGAGAGCACAAAGAACAGAAAAGAGTGAAAGGCGTCAAGATAGCCTGAGAGGGAGAGGCGTGGACAAATCATGCCGATGATAAGGAGGAGCTGGGGGAGGGGACTACTTCTGGGGATGGTTTCACAATTTCCTAAGGAATGCTGGCTTCTATCTGTCAGAAATCCTATGGTCCAGCTTGAGCTCATTTCTAGACATACAGAGGGCCTGCGACCTAACACATGAAATAAAATAAGATGGAAGAATTGAAGTGCGCCTAGAGAAAGAAAATTTTGTAGGTGGAGATATGTCCTTCAAGGGGCTGATTGGGCCCCTGTCCTTATCTGTCCTTTCTACTTCCTGGCAATTATAAGATATACAGGCCTTCTCTACCACAGGCTACCGCCATGACATTCCATGCCAACACAGGCTCAAACCAACAGGGAAAAGAAAACAAGGGCTGAGACTGTGAGCCAGAACAAACCTTCCTTCCTTAAAAGGTGATCATCTCAGGTACCTTTGTCCCAGTGGTGGAAAACTAACTCACATATGCCAATCCAATGCACGGTTATATAATTCATTCAACTGTCCAATCACTGAAGTTGTTTGGGGAGATGAACTCTGTATGGATGAACTTCATATGGGTGTTTTGTCTGCATGCATGTCTGTGCACCACACGTGTGCCTGGTGTCTTGCAGAGGCCAGAAGAGGGCATCAGATCCCCAGTGGCTGGGGTTACAGGTACTTGTTAGCGGCCACATGGTTGCTGGGACCTGAAACTGTGTCCTCTGGAAGAGCAGCCAGTGCTCTTAACCTCTGCGTCATCTCTCCAGCCCAGGAGATGAACACTAAGAAGAACTTTTGATTTTCATAATCTAACAACACGCCTATTCACGAACCTCACATGTATACATTTTTCCCCTCTGCGAAGCTTGGCAGCAAAATTAGGATGTGGGCGTTTAAAAATAAAGTCATTGTTTTAATGTGTGTATTATTTAAAGTTATTTAAATTAACATTCTAGTGAGAGTAACCTCCAGAAGTATTTTCAACAAAATACAATAACCACACAAATCGCAATTTCCAACTGGAAATGGGCCAGCTCCCTCATCAGCTGGTGGAGCCAAATAACACAAATGAATGAGATTCCCTGGACAAGTTATTTGAATGCTTTTCTGTATAGCAAGAAATGTTGTTAACCTTCTCATTCAAATTGGTAAGGATTTTTGGACCCCCAGTAGTAGTTTTCTCCACCGACGCAATAAGCCAGGTCAAGCCAAATCAAAAGGACCAGGTTTAATGAGCAAAGTGCCCCAGGTGACTCTCAAGCCCCACAGAAGTGAAGTGGGGGAGGGAGGAGGAGAAATCACAGAGCAGGTCTAAGGACCGGAGCTTAAATACCCTGTAGGCAAGGTCTTAAGTAGCTGTCGGGGAGGAGCCACCGCTTGGTGGGCTTTCTGAGAGGAGCAGGGTTTGGAGAGGGAGGAGGTAGGGCTGAAACGGAGCTCCCAGTTGAACAGAAATGACATGTGAAAAACTCTTTATTGAAGTATTTATTGAGTCATCCCCTGTAGTCCTTGAAACAAACGGGAAGATATTAGCCTCCTTACAGAAAATAACAAGAGATATCAGGAGGGGGATTTATGTTGGAGACCCCCAGCCTAGGGCAGGAGCGAACACAAATCTGATTATAATTCTGTTCTGGCCTTTTAAAGAGTGTACAGACTATTTTATTCTGGTCATAGCTATAGATTTATGATGGAGAATGTCATCTATTTTAACTAAAATAAAATACTTTGTTCAGTGGCAGATCTATGTCTTTGACCAATCTAAATAATTTTAAAATCTTCATTCTTGGTTATTTTTACTCATTTTAACAAATATTTGTGCCCCTATGTGCCAAGTACAAGATTGCTTCCTACTTTTGAGGGGAGTGGGAGGGTTGTGAAGCACTATTTGTTGTATTTTTGTACACAAGTCTATTATCAGTTTAATCTCATTAATCAGAGCTTTATTCCATGTTTCCAGGCCTTTGGATAATGTTCTTTGTTTTCCAGTTTAAGCCAGAGAATCAACTATTCATTATTCAATTCTCATCTTAGTATCTAGAATACTCATAAATATTTCGAACATGAAGTTAAAAACACCAAGTACCCTTCGTTCTTATATTGTCTAACCTTCTGGGAAAGTACCTGTATTCCCCAGCCTTCCATCCCTGTGAGATACAATGATACAGCTGGAAACTGTCAGAGCACAAATATATCAATATGTCAATAAGCGATGACTCAGCAGTTTAGAGCACCGGCCGCTCATGCAGATGACCTGGTTCAGTTCCCAGAACCAACTGTGACTCCAGTTCCTGGGGATCTTCTGGCCTCTGTGGGCACCAGGCACTCATGTATACATACATACATGTGGACCAAATACTCATACACATAAAATAAAAGTAAATATTTTTTCTTTCAAAAAAGAATATATCAATCAATTAATATCCTCTCCCCTCCCCCCTCCCCCCTCCCCAGAAATCACAAGAACCAAAATAACCCCTGTTCTAATGAGTTTTCTTCATCCTTTTCTCTTCACATTTTTTCTACAATCTGAACGTGTTTTACATTTAGTATCTTTCTGCCCCACACCCGCACTCCATTTGGTTACAGGAATTTTAAGAACAAGCTACAGTCCCAGGGGTATGTTCAGTTGTTTTCTGCTTTGTCCACCAGAGACAATCTAGGACAGCCGTTAGTCCCTCCTGACACACTTTAGCCTGAACCTGATCAGGCCTTAGCCAACGGTTTCACTGGAATGTCATTTGATGAGCTGGCATTTTCTTCAGAGACTACTGGTTGTCTATTTCAGAATGCTAGGGCTTGTGCACAGCTAACCATGTTTGAATGAGAAATATGTCATGAATAATGGCTACGGTAGTGGAAAGGAACTGTCCTTGCATGCCCTCTTACTTGTAGCTAGAGTTGAAGTTTGGCACTAAAAGAAAATTGATTCTCTTGGGACTGTGCCTAGTACACGCTTCCAGTGAGTGTTCCGGGGTGGGGAGCAAATTCAGGCAGTGAATTTAAACCAACAAAACCCAGATGAGCCCATCTCACCCAACTCTGTCTGAGCAGGTCAGGTTCTGCTCATTTCCATGATGAATCCACAAATCCATGCTTTCCGGCCACCAGGGCTTTTACATTTCATCCTAAAAGAGTGACACTGTTTGCTTACTTGTGTGCTGGTTCATTTTTTTGTTTGTTTCTGTCAACTGGACACAAACCTGGACGTCCCTGGCTAAAGGGAACATCAGGTGAGAATTATCTCTAACAGACTGCCCTGAAGGCAAGTCTATGGGGACATTTTCATGACTAATGCTTGATATGTGAGGATGCTGGCACCCCTGGGCAGATGGTTCTGAGCTGCATAAGAAAGGAAGCTGAGAAAGCCAGGTAAAGCAAATCAGGCTTCTGTTTCAGTTCCTGCCTCGAGATTCCTGCCCTGGGATCCCTTAAAGACGGACTGTAAGATGTAAGCTGAATAAACCCTCTCCTCCCTAAGTAGTTTTTGGCCACAGTATTGATCACAGTAACAGAAAGCAAACTGGAACAGTGGTTACTGTTTGCTTTGCTTTTCCCAGTTAGGATGATATAATGGCTTGGTTAAGTATCCATCTTTCACAGAGAAGGGGAAATACTGAATGGAACACAAGAGAGGAGAGGGAAAAGGAAGAAAGGGAGAGATAAGAAAAAGGAGAGGCCAAAGATAAAACATGTGTTTTTCACATATGGGAGGAAGACTATGCAGATACAAAGAACCACACAGAACCAATGCCCACACCACCTGGATACAAATTCATTTCTTTAAGTGGCAAAAATATGTTTCCCTTTTTTAGTTTTTCTAGGCAGGGTTTCTCTGCGTAGCCCTGGCTGTCCTAGAACTTGATCTGTAGACCAGGCTAGCCTCCTCAAATTCAGAGATCTTCCTGCCTCTGCCTCTCAAGTGCCAGGATTAAAGGCTTGCACCACCAGGTTAGGATTCCTTTCTTATTCTTATTAAATATCACTAACCTTCTCTTAATATGCAAGTAAAACAGTGGACTAATCCCGAATGCAAATCATTACATTTGCATGCATCGTATTGCTGACCACAGTCACAAACTCACCTGCAGGGTGGTGTGCAGCTCATCTATTAGTGGAGTCCTTATCTGGTGTGCTTGAGGCCTGGGCTTGATCATCAGCATCACAGAGAAAAACAAAAAGCCCAGGTGTAGCCGGGCGGTGGTGGCGCACGCCTTTAATCCCAGTACTCGGGAGGCAGAGCCAGGCGGATCTCTGTGAGTTCGAGGCCAGCCTGGGCTACCAAGTGAGTTCCAGGAAAGGCGCAAAGCTACACAGAGAAACCCTGTCTCGAAAGAAAAAAAAAAAAAAAAAAAGCCCAGGTGTAGCATGAATCTTAAAAGTTCTTATTAATAAAATCAAACCCAGAGCCAGGTATTGGGGTGAATGCTGGAAGATCAGAGAAGCAGAACAAGCCACAGCTACGTCACCTCACCAGTTCCTCAGCTGATCCTGTTTCCTCAGACTGGAAGCCTCTGAGTCCTTATCTAAATGGATCTCAGCTGAACTGCTTCTTGCAAGCCTGAATGCTTAACCAGCTAAAAGCTTCTAGTTTCTGGTCTTCACGCCTTATATACCTTTCTGCTTTCTGCCATCACTCCCTGGGATTAAAGGCTCACTTTCTGGGATTAAAGGCGTGAGTCACCATGCCTGGCTGTTTCCAGTGTGGCCTTGAACTCACAGAGATCCCGGTGGATCTCTTCCTCCAGAAGGCTAGGATTAAAGGTGTGAGTGCCACCATTTTCTGGCCTCCATGTTTGTCTAGTGGCTGTTCTGTTCTCTGACCCCAGATAAATTTATTAGGGTGCATGATATATTGGGGAACACAATACCACCACACCCAGGTATACTATACTTGATGAAATCCCATTCTCCTCACTTCCCCTGGACTCATGACTTCAATTAGGTTCTGTAGCCAGTGATCTCCATTTCCAAGATGTAGTGGATTAGGGCAAAAGCTTGCATTCTAGACCAGTATTTACTGGATTGACTTACTCTAAGAATTGATCAATTTCTCATACCTGAAAATGAACTCTTCAGGTGAAAATCAGTCTTTTCTGGATCCCCCCCACACCTTTTTCAATGGATGTCTCCTGGGAAAGAGTGAGCCAGAATTTTTTCCTGCCTCCATGTGTGTTTGTTGCATGCTGTGTCAGCCTGAAGTGAAGTGCCATTAGGAAGATGTTCGTTTTCTGTCTTTTGATTTGTTTTTTCAGACAGGGTGTTGATGCTGTGTAGGCATACAGGCTTAGGTCAGTTTTCTCTGCCAGTTAATGAATAGGCAAGTAAGAAGTATTCCTGAAAATCTTGAGGAGTCCCAGCAGAGCCATCATGTGATACCTGGAAGTCTTGTCGTGGGCATCTTAGTTATATTAATAAAAAGAATTAAGAACAGACTCAAAGGCAAGATCAAGAACAATTTATAAGAGATTAAAATGAAAGCTCCAGGACAGGCAGGCTGTAAATCTCACAGCTGCCTGGGAGGAAGGAGAAGAATGGAGCAGAGAAGGTACAGAAACCCTGCTGCTTGAGATAAAGTGGCATGGAGGTTGGCTACCTGGTGACAGGTAGAGGTCAGGTTTGCTTTCAGAGGGTTAGTGTCCATAATGGCAGAAAGGAGGAAGCAGGCAACTGGAGCAGCTGCTCCATCTTGGAATGCAGGCAGGAGGCAGAGAGAGAGAGAATTTAAAATGGCAAGTCTTTTGAAACCTCAAATCACCCACTTATACTTCTTCTGGCAAGGCTGCACCCCCTCGTCTTCCTCCAAATAGCCACCAACTGGGGGCCAAGTATTCAAATGTATGAGCCTGTGGGGGCCAATCTCATTCAAAGCACCATAGTTAGGCAGTGTAGAAGCCTACTTAGGCTCTGGCCAGTGTCGGAAAGAAAAAGACAAGAAAGAGAACTAGTTAAACCTGGAGATGGAGATAGGTGGCTACAGAACCTAATTAATGTCATGAGTCCAGGGAGGGAAAGAGAATGGGATTTCATCAAGTAAAGTGCACCTGGGTGTGGGAGTCTGTTGGAGTTCCAACTCCAACCTGTTGAAGGGTTCTTTTGGGGGAGGAGAGAGGAATGAGGAAGAATTAGATAGAAATATAGGCAGAGATAGAGACACAGAATAGCTTCGAGAGGGCCCTGGGTCAATACCTAGCCGCCTCAAGGTTTATTCCAAAGGACTTTTTATACAATACCAAGGGGCAAGGCAAAAGACCTTCCCCTTTCAAGATCAAAGCACAATGTACAGCCAAGTGTTGACCCTTCAAAACACCTGGTAACCACGCCTGTGACCAAATCATCCCATTATGCAGCCCTGCTGGGTAAAGCAAGCTCAGATTCGCTGACCTTGAGTAAGGTCTTATTAGGGAGCCCCGGTGGGCCCCCACACCTGGGCTTTTTGTTTTTCTCTGTGATGCTGATGATCAAACCCAGGCCTCAAGCACACCAGGTAAGGACTCCACTAATGGATGAGCTGCACACCACCCTGCGGGTGAGTTTGTGACTGTGTTCAGCAATATGTTGCAGGCAAATGTATTGATTTGCATAGGATATTTATGGCTCAGGGACATATAGAGACTGTATTAGGAGTGAGAATTCTGAGAAGGAAAAGTATATTATCATAAGAGGAACCTGCCTTCCTAGGGGTGGTCACCTAACCAGGTCCCTGACCTCTTCCACCATTAAGAGACAAAAGCATCTCTCTCCCTAGAGGTGGATTCTATTCTTTACATCATTGCCCTGTAGTTCTGATTGGCCTGGAGCTTGCTGGGTAAACAAGACTGCCTCAATATTGCAGAGGTTTTCCTGCTTTGACCTTCTAAGTGGCAGATTATAGTAAGTATCATCATGCCTACTTTATGTCTTTATAGTTTTTGTCTTATATTATTTTCCCTTTAAATATTTTTGTTTGATTTTTTGCAGTAGTGAGAACTGTCTTAGTTAGGGTTTCTATTGTTGTGAAGACACCATCATGACCATGGCTACTCTTATAAAAGAAAACATTTAATTGAGTTTGCTTATAGTTTCAGAGGTTTAGTCCATTATCATGGCAGGAAGCAGGACAGCACACAGGTAGACATGGTGCTGGAGAAGGAGCTGAGGATTCTACATCTGGGTCCACAGGCAGAGGAAAAGAGAGTGAGCCACTGGGCCTGGCTTGAGCTTCTAAAACCTTAAAGCCCACCCCCATGACACACTTCCTCCAATGATGCCACACTTACTCTAACAAGGCCACACCTCCTAATAGGGCCACTCCCTATGGATCTTTGGGGGCCTTTTTTTTTTTTTTTTTTGGTTTTTCGAGACAGGGTTTCTCTGTGTAGCTTTGCGCCTTTCCTGGAACTCACTTGGTAGCCTAGACAGGCCTCGAATTCACGGAGATCCGCCTGGCTCTGCCTCCCGAGTGCTGGGATTAAAGGCGTGCACCACCACCGCCCGGCTGGGGGGCCATTTTTCATTCAAACTACCATAGGAACTGAACCCAGAACCTTGTGTCTGCTAGACAAGTGTGTTGCCATTGAGGTACATCCTTAGGCCTATTTTACTTCGAGTCAGTGCCGTGGGTTTGGCCCCCTACCAATCTGCAGCAGCAGCAGTGGCAGCAGCCTATCTCATTACCCGATGCTGCCAGGTGCTGAGCATTTTCACTGTCGCAGGGCTGTAAGAGTTTCACAGAGTTGCATAGCAACATGCTCCCATTTAAAGCTGGGCAGTGGTGGTGCATGCCTTTAACCCAGCAGTCAGGAAACAGAGGCAGGCAGATCTCTGAGTTCAAGGCCAGTCTGGTCTACAGAGCAAGTTCGCCAGGGCTACACAGAGAAACCCTGTCTTGAAAAACCGAGAGAGAGAGAGAGAGAGAGAGAGAGAGAGAGAGAGAGAGAGAGAGAGAGAGAGAGAGAGATCCTGGCCACCCCAGATCATTCTCTTCTTCCTTCCCTCTGTCTCCAGGTCTCTCTCTCTCTCTCTCTCTCTCTCTCTCTCTCTCTCTCTCTCTCTCTCTCTCTCTCTCTCACATGTGTCCCCACTGAGATGGTCTTTCACTCTCCCCTCTCTCTCCCAGTAAACCTCTTGCATTAGATCTGTTTCATGGCTTGATGTCTTAGGGGCACACCTTGGCCAGCCCACCAAACATCTTTCTGCTGCTTTATCCTAACAGTCAGGGTCTCAGAAAACTGCCCAGGCTAGCCTCAAAGGACCAAGTAGCAGGGATTGCAGGCATGTGCCCACAGAACCTGCTCCATTTAGTCTTTGAGCATACCTATAGTAACTGTTTCAAACCTGTCTTAGTTAGGGTTACTACTGCTGTGATGAAACACTATGACCAAAAGCAACTTTGGGAGGAAAGGGTTTATTCAGCCTACACTTCCACAGTACTGCTCATTGACCAAGGAGGTCAGGTCAGGAACTCAAGTAGGGTAGGGACCTGGAGGCAGGAGCTGATGCAAAAGCCATGGAAGACTGCTCCTTCCTGGCTTGCTGAGTCTGCTTTCTTATACAACCCAGGACCACCAGCCAAGGGGTATCCCCACCCACAATAAACTGGCCTTCTTACATCAAACACTAATAACAAAAAGCAGTGGTTCTCAACCTTCCTAATTCTGCGACCCTTTATGCAGGAACCAACAATAGTTCCTCATGTTGTGGTGACCCCCAACCATAAAATTATTTTTGTTGCTACTTCATAACTGCAATTTTACTGCTGTTATGAACTGTAAATATCTGTGTTTTCCAATGGTCTTAGGTGACCCCTCTGAAAGGTTGTTCCACCTCCCCCAAAGGGTCGTGACCCACAGTTTGAGAAACACTGTCCTACAGGCTTGTCTACAGCCCAACTTTATAGAGGCATTTTCTCATTTGAGGCTCCCTCCTCTCAGATGACTCTAACTTGTGTCAAGTTGACTTAAAAACTAGCCATGATGACCCCTCAGGTGATTCCATTCTGTCACTTTGGGCCCTGTGTCATCTTTTCTCCCAGATGTGGTCGGAAGCCATTTGTTTTTTGCAAGCTGAGTTTTATTAGATGCTGTACTTTATGAATGGAGCATTGTCAAGTGTTGACATTTTGTTTTTCTCTTTAATAATCCCTTCCTTCCTGCCATTCAACAGGGTCTCTCTATGTAGCCAGGCTGGCCTCACATGATCTTCCTTCCTCAGGGTCTCAGTGTTGGTATAACAATCGCAGAGCACCTGTAGCCAGTTAAGTTACTTGCAAAGATTACCCTGATTTATTGAGACTTGAAAAACATTGTTCAATTTTGTTTTGTTTTGCTGGGGACTGAGCCCAGGGACTTCCACATGGTCAGCAAGAGCTCTGCCATGAGCCACACTGCCAATTCTGGGGATCACTTTAGATGTTTTTAAATATTGAATCTAGAGTTTTCTTTTATAGTATCTATAACCCCATATCAGCAAAGACATCCCCGAGGTCTGGATGGATGGGACTGAAATAACCCCAAGCTGTGCGTGAATTTGGCAATCCTTAGTCTTGGCCTCAGGGGATTTCATGCTATACATACAGAGTAGTATTGAGCCGAGAAATCAAGGAGGTCCTTGTGAAAATTTTTCTGGCTCTTTCATATGCAGCTTGTTCCACTCCATTGTTCTGTTCTAAAAATTTCAGCTACTTCCGCATCATGAAACTAGTATTTAGTTCTTCATAGCTGCGTGGAATTAGCATATTCCATTTGGATTTTCTTTTCCTGTGTCAGAATCTAAATATTGCCTCTTACGAGGGTTGCCAGAATTAGAAAATAAAAATACACCCTTGTACTTTTACAAATACAACCAAAAAAAAAAAATGTCTTTTGGCTGTAATCTCAAGGCAGGATGGACAGACACAATTATGGGGACACTGGACGGGAAAGGGGCCCCTGACTCTGGAGTCTGATTGAGGCTTCCCACCGGCTGGTTGCCAAGAATTCCAACACAGTTAACAACACTTGTTTTGAACATTCTATGCATAGAGACAATATTTCTCTTATATAGAATGTTACAATTAAGAAAAGAATGTTAAAATAGCAACAATCCATGCTTGAGTCCTGAGCAAATAAGGCCTCTCTTCTTTCCTGGCTGTAGACTAGTAATTTCTGGAATTCCCATGAGGAGAAACTCCATTTACAGTATGACCCATGAAAATATGTCTTGATCCCTTGTGCAATCCGTGTGGCTCCTGGTTTTACGTTATCTGATTGTAATCCCACCCAAAGCATCCTGATGCCACTCTATGATCTCATTTACTCGAAGAGAGGGGAAAATGCTTCCTAACAACACAATCTCAGGAATGTCTTCATCTCTCCCCGAGCGCCTTTCCTTCTAACGTCTATGCCTAAATCTGTTGAACTAACTTTCTAATAAATTGAATACATTCTGACTGTGCCTCTAACTGGCTCACTGTGAAATTTTTTTCTGCAGAGATATCAAGGGTCCAGCTGTACCAGAGTGGAAGTCCCTTGAGGATGAGGGCCTACTCAGACCGTGGACAGCTGTTCTGGGCAGTGTCTCCTGCTCACTTCCACTGACAAACTGACATTTAACAAGATTTGTCTAGCAACCCTACTTGTAGATGGAACTCTGGGACAGGTGTGGGGCTGATTTCAATTTTCTGTCCAGAATAAAAATCTTGAATACGCTGTAGCCATACTGTTGCAATCAAGCTGTTTCTTGTATGCTGTTGCGCTTCCTAGCATTTACAATCAGTGCATAATACTGTACGAGTTACTCCTCAGTTAGAAGCAGAAGTCCATAGTGCATTCACAAAGGACCTGGGCATGGTGACGCGTATCTACAGTCTTAACACCCAGGAGATGGAAGCAGGATTGGTAGTTCCTAGCTGGCTTTGGCTACATAGCAAGACTTCTTCTCAAGACCAAACAAGCAGTACTGACCCTTCTAGAATTCTCTAAAGAAATCATTTCAAACAAGCACATGAAGCTGAGTGTGGTAGCTCTAATTCCAGCACTTTAGGGGCAGAGGCAGGAAGATCACTACAAGTTTAAGGTTACTTTGGTCTGCATATCTAGATGCTATCTCATTGTGTCCTTCATCAAAGGGGTAAATCAGTGTGTGACTTCCTGTGCCAGACTATGAGGTGTTTGTGTGAGAATGAGCTAACTTAATATTCAGAGGCTCGGTCTGACATTCGGTGTTAATATAAAAATAAATAATAAACATTTCTTCAAGACAGCTTCCATATGTAGCCCAGACTATGCTCAAATTTATATTCCTTCTGTGTGTCTGTGTTCACCTTTAAAATATTAATTTCCCCCATGCTTTGTGGTCACCATAGGCTTTCACCTGTCTTTAGTTTCAGGTGGTCTGGAGAATGCCAAACCCGTGGGGTTTCCTTATCATTCCCTTCCTTCTGGTCTCCCCCGCCCCCCATCTCCTTCCCGTCCTATCTTTCCCTTCCCCTCCTTTATTCTCTCCCTCCTCTCCTTTTTCTTTACTCTTTGGGAAGACTCAGTAAAAAGTCAAGGTCTGTTCACAATGGGGAGGAAATGGAACCAGCCTAGATGCTCATCAGCAGATGAATGGATAAATGAAAGTCTGCCACATACATACAATGGAGTTTTCCCAGAGGCAAAGAAAAACGCAATTATGAAATCTGCAGGAAAATTAACACAGAGTGAAAGTCTCACACCGAGCCAGGTGAAGGACACCAAACAGAAAGACAACCGCCACCTATTTTATTTTCATATGCATGTCCTCGATTTTTATACACGTGTGTTAGAATCGGTGTAAACAAGGATCAAAAAGTAAAAAGGAGGCCAAGAAAAGGTATAAAGCAGGTGCCAAGGAAGTGGGAGAGGCAAAAGGACACACTTGAACTGAAAGCCTAGGGGAGATTGCAGGTAGCAGGGTAGAAATGTGAGGAGAACCAACTGTGTCTTAGTTAGGGTTTCTATTGATATGACAAAACGCCATGATCAAAAAGCAATTGGGGATGGGGTGGGGGTTTGTTTGGTTTACATTTCATCATTGCTGTTCATCATTGAAGGAAGTCAGGGCAGGAACTCAAACAGGGCAGGAGCCTGGAGGCAGGAGCTGATGCCAAGGCCACGGAGGGGTGCTGCTTACTGCCTTGCTCCCCAGGGCTTGCTCAGCCTGCTTTCTTATAGAACCCAGGACCAAGAGCACAGGGATGGCACCACTCACCTTGGGCTGGGCACTGTCCCATTGATCACTAAATGAGACAATGCCTTACAGCTGGATCTAATGAAGGCATTTCCTCAGCTGGGGCTCCTTCCTCTCTGATGACTCTAGCTTGTGTCAAGTTGACACACAAAACCAGCCAGTACAAACTATAACACACTTTGTTTGGAAATGCCATTAGGACAGCTAACTAACTTTGTATGGTAATTTACAAAGAGGGAGAGGGGCAGGTACAGTGGTTCCTGTTGCCTTTGCAGTCAGGAGGGTGAGGTAGGAGGATCTCAAGTTTCTTAGGCAGCATTGGCTACATAGTGAGTTTGAGACACGCCTCTCAAGTAAGCGTGGTAGTGGTGGTGGTGGTGGTGGAGACAAAAAGTGAAGTTAGATACACTCTTGTAAATACTTCAAAGTTGATGAGACTGGGAGGTTCAGAACAATTGTGTGAAGCCCACAGTGTCAGGACCAGAATGAAAAACCAGTCATTTATTGCAAGATGCCTCTCTTTCCATTGTAGTGTTTCCTGGGCCCTCCCATGCAGATCAGAGTAGTCTATGGTCCAGTGTTCTGTCTGGTAATATTTCCTTTAATGCAGTCCCTTTCAAGATGTCTCACAGATACAACACGAGACAAAGATTGGGGAGAAAACAGCTTCTTTGAGGAGGTGAAGAAGATGCTAGAGAACCTAGACAAGCCAAGAGAAACAGACAAGTTTATGAAATCAGACTAGCGGAACTGCAAGGGCTGAAGTATGCATCCCACAGGCAGAGTCTGCACCTGTGCAGGAAGCATGAATAATTTATCCTCTTTGCGTATCCCACGGAAGGGGATCAGGGTTTGGCCTGGGTCTAGCAAAGGGAAGTCATCAGAAAAAGCAATATCAAGTGCTGGCAGTTGGCAGGTGGGCTTGACCGGGCACTTAAGTGGTAGGGCAGGGCTCCAGCAAGATGGAACTGTACTGGAGCGTCCAATGAACAGCAATTACACAGTTGTGATCATTAGAACTTGAGATCATTAGAACTGGATTAGCTTTAAATCTTAAAGAGCCTTTCACATGTAGCATCTTGTAGGGACATGTATAAAAGCAGTGTCAGAAAAATGGAAAGTCAGACAGAAAAATAATTTAGTCAGTGGTACTGAACACCTTTTAGGACATATAAATCTGGTCTCCTCCATGAGATCTTGTGAATTTTAAAGTTTTCCTTTGTTTATTCAAAGTCCCAGTCATCCTTATTCTGGAAACTCACAGAACTCATTTGGTGGGCCAGACATGAGAGTGGGGACATTTTGATGTGGGCTTTAGAGTATTTTGGAATCTCCCTCTAAAAGCCTCTTTTTTTCATAAACATACAAGTTTGGGCAGCATTTAGAACCTCATCAAAAGATATACTAGTGGAATCAGGAAAGTATTAATGGGGGTTTAAGTCAAACAAGTAAATGCATCCATTGACATGCATTTAAAAATTGGAGAGTTCAGAGTAGGGGGCGGGGTATGCCAGCCAGGAGGACCCTGTAACTGGTAGGGACTGAGGAATGCTGGGAGAACCTGGCAGCCAGGTCCACTTTGATATGTTAAATAGGCACCTCAGCCATTTGTCCCAGGGACTTAACAATTATTAGACATGTGGACACATATACGCGGGTAAGTTTTATGTGTACCTGTGAGTGGGGGTTATGTAGAAGAGAGTGTGAGTTACCTAATGAGGTGCTGAGAGCTGAAGCCAGGACTCTGTAGGAGCATAAGTATTTCTAACCACTATGTCACCTCTCTAGCTCACATACATTTTATAGTAGGGGAGTGTTCCTTCCGACTTCTTCAGGGTCAGGTGAAGAGTGCTCATTCCTGTGAAGCCGCCTGGGCCAAAGTCCTATGCGAGATCCTGGAGGCAAGTAGAGGGCTTGTGCTCCTCAGTATCTCTCTGAGAATAGCTTTCAGGGTTCCTCCCTCTGAAACAGAATTGCTCACTTGAAAAATTCCCTCATGGCGGCCTGGCAGCGGAGGTGGCACACGCCTTTAATCCCCAGAGGCAGAGATTTGCCTCTGTGGAGTTCGAGGCCAGCCTGGTCTACAGAGTGAATTCCAGGACAGGCTCCAAAGCTAAAGCAGGAAACTCTGTCTTGAAACCAAAACCAAACAAACAAAAAACCAAAAAAAAAAAAAAAAAAAAAAAACCAAACAAACAAAAAACAACCAAACAAACAAAAATGAATCCCTTATTCTGGGTTAATGCAAAGCAGTGACCTTGCTGTCAGCACAGCAGATTGAGAACTGGGACTGAGAGAAACCCTGAATTTGAGTGGAGGAGGAACACGTGGGAAGAGTTGGAGGAAAGAAGGGGAAGGGGTGAACCATGTCATGATATTTTAATTAAAACAAAATATAAGCATGTCATCAAGTCCAGATGGAGTTGCTTGTCTGTTGTATTTTTGGGCCATTTTAAGACAATCTAATATTACAGTGAACAATTATTTACAATTAAATTTTCCTTACAACATATTAGATCTTTATTAGCATGCTAATGATTAAGTTTTTAAACACCAACACCTTCTCAAATAAAATGGGAATCGCTATGCCGGCAGAGAAGTGCTGAGGTAGAACAGACAGGAATTTCTCGTAAGGAAAAAGGAGCATGATTTGCCACTCAGAGGAATCTTTCCTGAAACCAGGGATGTTTATTTCATGTTCCAGGGCTGTCTTGCCTCTGGCCTCTCTAATTTAACCAGCAAACCTAGGAAGACAAAGGCAGCATGTTTGGGGACAATAGACACAGTTGGAGACAAAGAGTCACCGGAGAAGGGCAGGATCAGAGCAGGGCAGGATTGGACAGGACAAAAGGTACATTTGCTCTCCTTTGCTCCAATCCCCCAGCCTTGCCATTCTTAGTGAACCATCATTGTACGGTTGCTTTAGGCTGTGTCGTATCAGGCATGCAATGCTAATGTCTATGATATATATGTATGAATATATACAACACACACACACACACACACACACACACACACACACACACACACACAGCCAAAACTTCACCAGGACAGCTTCCTGATGGATGGTTAGATGATTGTCGCCTTGAGGGACTGTGGAAGAGAGCCTCTGGGTGATTTTCTTGATGGAATGTTTAGGAAGAGAATAGGCTGGCACTAGCAAGCAAGCATTCATTATTGACCTCTGCCCCAGACGTTTTAATTTCGGTTGCCTTGACTTGCCCACCATGATGGATTGTCCTCTGAATTGTAAACCGAAACAAACCCATTCTCCCTTAAGTTGCCTTTGTCGGGGCATTTTATCACAGCAATAGGAACGGATTGAAAGACAAGCTTTAGTTACACAGATCCAGGAACTCAGTGCCTTTTCTGCAATTCTGATGGTAAACTAGCACATTTTGAAGAATAAAATCTAGCTAACTCACTAAAAATTATTTGTGGCTTTATATATACTCCCGACTCCACATTTATATACCTATTACACATGTTACTGGGCACTGTGCAGAGAACTTCCTAGAATGAGCAGGTTTGAGAGATACCTCATTCAAATCTTGGAATGAGGATGTTAGCATTTAGGTATTTTTACTGGCCTACCCTTAGGGTCCTGACAGGATATATCCTCAGCACCCCCCTGTGCACATTGCCTTATAATTTTTGGTTGGGAGCCTAGCCTTTAACGGCTGAGCCATCTCTCCAGCCCACACACTGCCTTATAAAAGGTGGGCTTTGCCCACCTCCTGTCTCTATCTTCCTTCACTCCCTTCCCCTCAATAAACCTCCCGTGTGGGCCATGTTGTATGGTGTGACTCTTTCTCGCCATTTTTAAATTATAGCATACGACTTGGGCAAATTACTTCCTGGAGACACTGGTAAGGCACGTGAGCACAGGGAACAGCTTAGCAAGCTGGGACTCTACTTGGCTTGGGCTATGCACTTACTTATTTTAATTAAAATACAATTATATCATTTTCCCCCTTCTCTTGCATGTGGCAGCCTGATCCCTTTACCTGCGTGTACTGTGCACACCTCTCTGAATAAATGCACCTAGCAACTTTGGACTCCTACCAAACACAAACACACACAGCCCTCTCAGGTTTCTTTTACCTTGACAACCACCAAACTTAGATTCTATTCCAGTCTGTGCTCCTGATGTCTGGGTAGAATGTAAAGAATGACAGCCCTGAACTGGTTTTGGATGCACGCTCAATAAGGCAAAAATGTGGCAAATTAAATTTTAGGGACAATATCCCAACTTACCATCTTATATGCCTTTGCATAACTGGGTATGCATCATGGGAAGGGACATGCACTACAAATGACTGTGATCTAATCTATCACAATAACCACACAAATTAAACCCCTAGTAATCAAATTCCTTCTCTTTAACCAAATACAAGAGCCCCAGCAGTTACTGGACCCCTCCTCTATTTTCTCATGTGGCCTGCTGTTATCTTGCAATTTATTTTCTGATCAGTCCTAGAGGTTTGCTTTGAATAGTTTGTTTGCTACTTGTGCAGCTTGTGTGGGCTTTTATTTTAGCTCTTTGAGACCAAGACCAGGGACCTGGAAGCACTGGATCCCAAACCAACCTCTGGCCACACTGGGAAGGATGGGAGACTGGGGCAGCCACCAGAATCCTTCCTCCCAAGCCTGTTTAGATTCTTTCCATCATGCTCTGCTACTTCTCTTTGGTACTCTGGCTTCTCCGACATACAGCAACAGTCCAGATGTGCCTACAATATGGGTATAAACAGTGTCAAGTGACTGATTTCTGGTCAGTCCCCATCAATGAGCACTTTAACCACTTAAGAGTTTCATTACAGTTTGAATCTGAAATGTTCCCCATCTGATGCTGCTGTTTGAGGCAAGTCTGGCCGGGAGAGGATGGTCACTCTGGGTGGGCCCTCAAAAGCCTAGCCAGCTCCTCAGTTCCAGAGTGCCTCTGCTTCCTGCTGTGCTGACATGTACACAGCTGCCACCCCAACCTCTCTCCACCATGCTTCACCACCCAGGATGGACTGAGACCCTCTGAAAGTGTAAGACAAAAGAGACCCTTTCTTAAGTCATTTTCCTCAGGCGTTTTGTCATAGGAACACCAAAGAAACTAATTCAAGTTTCAATTTTATTTACTCCCCCCCTCCTTTATTTGTGGGAGAAAGCTACTCACTGTGTAGCCCCATCTGGTCTGGAACTATGTAGAACAGGCCAGCCTCAAACTCTGCTTGTCTCTGTCTCCAGGGTGTCAGGATCAAAGGCATATGGATATGTATTCAAGCTTAAATTATTCAGATTTTTTTTTTGAGGTAGGGTCTTTCTATATAGCCCAGACTGTTGGACTCAGTATCCTCCTGCCACTGGATTAGATATTCGTAACTACAACTAATTTTGAAGTTGACTACATCTGGAATCAACTAAAACCTAAGCAATTGCATACACCTGTGAAGGATTTTCTTGATTGGATTATCTGAGGTGGGTCACCAAATCCAGGCCACACTTTCTGGTAGCAGCCTATATAAAGACATGGGAGAAGGAAACTTTTTCTTTTTGCCTGTTTGCCCTTACCTCTCACCCCAAGACAGCCATCTTTTCCCATTGTGTTTATCCTTTTGTAGGATAATTCCACTGCATTTGATGTTATTTCATACTTAGGATTCTCTTCCTTCACGGTGTTATACTGGGTATTCAGGAATTTTAATTATCACACTTTTCTTGTGGAGCTGGATTATCAATTCAGGGCTAAGCTTAACCAACACACACTTCCCATGTCTACTCCAGTTTCTCAGGTTTGTGGTGGGTTTACTTAGGGCACACTATGCTTAGGGTACTCTACTACAGAATGTTTCACCCAGCCAGACTTAGTGGTAACTCTTGACAGTGTCATACGGACTCAGCTATTCTATTTTCTCACAGTGGATCTAGAAGGTTTGGAGACCTGACTTTGATACTCACAGGGCTTGAAATAATACAAAGTCTTTAATGGTAGTATAGATGGCTTCTGATATTTACAAAAGAAACAATGTACTTAAATGCAAATGTTTCATCTAATTTATTGAGATATAGAATGCTAACTAGAAGTTTTGATTTCTAGTTTATGTATCCACTTAGTATGAAAGGAATAATTCATCAAAGTTCTTTTGTTCTTTTTGCAACAAGGTGTGTTGCTCTGTAGGCCAGTGTGGCTTGGAACTCAGCAATCCTCTCATCTAAGCCTCCCCAGAGGCTGGGATTACAGAATGAGCGACCATGCCAAGCTCATTTTAAAATTCTGATTCAGACTGCCCTATGCCCACAAATTCGCCTGCTAGCCTCCCCACACCAATTCAAAACTGACTTAAGCTGTTACTTTGGAATATATTAAATTTTTACTTTTGTGGTGTTAGGATGAAATGCAGGGGGCTTGTTAAGTGTACAGCAAGCACTCTTCCATGGAGCTTTCACCTCAACCACTTATCAGTTATCTTAGAAAAAAAAAATCACTCTCAATGATTACAAAATAGCGTTTCCCCCCTTTTTTCCAGTATAAGAATTTGGTTATTTTCCATGATAGGGTCCCTACTTAGCTCCATTTGGCCTTGAATTTCTGTTCCTACTGCCTTTACCTCCTATGTGCTTAAATTACAGGCGTGTACCTCACTGCCTGGCTGAATTTCATTCTTAAATCATACTATTAAAGCTTTTTCCTGTGAGTGTTCTAATTGTATTATGCATGTTTAGTCATGGCGGCCAAGAGGAAATAGAAGAGTCCAGTCCATCTGGATTCACACAAGCCAATTAAACAGCTGAACATTTGTAGACTCTATTCTTCCTGTTTTTTCTTTTTCTGTTTTTAAATCTCAAATGTCAAGCAGGTCACTTCCAGGCTAGTGGTGTTCGCTTCCTTCCTCGGCATTACTCATCCCCTATTTAGTCATAGGCATCATCTATTTAGAAATGGGATAAATGTTGCCTCTCATTTCTGCAAACTATATCTCAACTTCTACTGTAAGTATAAGTTGTTCTCAATATGTCATAATTTGTAGTAAATGTGATAAACTCTTATTTATTCATGTGACCATACTTACTAGGTGCTGACATCTAAAAAGCTGTTATTTCACCTAGTAAACAAAATAAGTTAGCATTAATTAAATACATAATTCATTGAGAAATATGAAAGGAACAACTTACTGCTATTGAGTGAATATCCAATATTGATAATGAAAACCTAGTTACTTAAAATACAGAATTAAGCACTGGAGAGCAAATACATTTGTGCTATAATATCCAAAAGGGTCACTGAGCAATCAAAGCATTCAGGAGAGTGAGGCAAGAAGACTGCAGGGTCAAGCCAGCCTCAGTTGTGTAGCTAGAACCCAAAAGGATCACAGCTACATTGTGGGATCTAGGAGTCTTACCACAGTGCTAATGAACTTAACCCCAGAGCAAACAACTATCTCATCTGGGTTTGTTTCTGCATTTGTAAAATGCAGGGTCAGGCTGTATGATCACTAAGCTTCTTAAGATTTGCAGGTTTATCTGGCTTTCTGTAATGTAATACTTGTTCAGGGAAAGCTGCTTGTAAGCTAAGTTTCGGCCATGTAGAATACATAAATGTACCAAGAATATGACAATTGCTATCAGTTACAATTTCAAAAGTTCACTTTTATTTACTTATTTAACAATTCATTTCTTTTTAAAATTTTATGTGCATAGATGTTTTTGCCTGCATGTACGTCTGTGTGAGTGTAAGATCCACTGGAACTGGACAGTTGTGAACTCCTATGGGGGTGCTGAGAGTTGAACTGGGTCCTCTGGAAGAGCAGCCAGTGCTCTTAACCGCTGAGCCATCTCTCCAGCCCTCTTTCTGATTTATTAAGCTCTTAAACTGAACACCTATACATATAATCCATTAAGAAAAAATTGACAATATGTATGTGTACACACACACACACACACACACACACACACACTTACATAGGAGAAAGAACTGGTAAAAATCACCAAAGGCCCAGGTTCAGAAAAGCTGAACCCTGATAAACTACTTTATGCTAAAAATTTTGGATCTACCAAGAGGTAAGTTTATAGTTAATAATGAGCCTACATAAAAAAAAAAAAACCAACCAACCCACAAAGATTTAAAATATACAACCTAACATCATCTCTCAAACCACAAACCAAATAAAAATTAGCAGAAGAAAACAAATAATGATTGAGATAAATAAGAGACCAAAGGAAACAACAGAAACTATCAATGAAACAGTTGGAGCTTTAAATTTGTCTGAGACAGGATCTTCTTATGTAGCCCAGGCTAACCTCAAACTTGGGACACATCTACTTAAGCCTCATGAGTGCTAGGTTACAGGCATGGGTCTCCACAGCCAGCTAGAGTAGCTTTTTAAAAAGACTGACAAACCTTTACCTGGACTAACCAAGAAGTGAAAAGGGAGACATAGTAACTAACATTATACAAGAGCTCATTCTTCATTCTCTTCATTCTGAAGAATTATATGCTAGCCAACTGGAAAATCTTCTAGAACAAATTTCTCAACACCTATGACCTACTGAAATAGATCCATAAGAACACAAAACTACCTGAAGACCAATGAACAGGAATTGAATCGCAGTTAAATCTCCCAACCAAAGCCCTATTAGATGGTTTCATGGATGAATTGTTGAAATTAAGAGAGTTAACATCAATTTCTTTCAAGCTCTTCTAAAGGAATAAAGGTGAGGGAACATCTGTTACAGTTTAAATGGGATCCCTCCCCATATATGTGAACACCTGGCATCTAGCGGAAGTGATGTTTTTGGAGATCTTGGGACCTTTAAAGAAAGTATGGCCCAGGTGGAGGAAGTAGGTCACAAGGAATGGGCTTTCTGAGTTACCACCCCATCCGGGTTCTGGGCTGAGTACTCACTGTGCTTCAGTGATGTGACCAAGCAGCCATATTTTCCTGTGGCCACAAACTACCCTCCTGGCTAAGATGGACTATACTCTCAAATGCCAAGCCAAAACAAATCTCCCTCCTTCAGGCTGCTTCATGTCAGGTATTTTGGTCACAGTAACTCAATTTCTAAACCCATTCTAAGCAGCTGGTACCACAGGAAGACACACACAACACAAAGAGAAAACACTAATGTTCTTTATGAACATAGATGCAAAAATTTCGCACAAAAGACTAGTAAGACAATCAGTGATGCATATAAACAGGTATGATGGCAAGGGGCTATGAAAGGATCCATGGAGCCAATGAGAGGCCTCATAACACAAACTAACCAATACCCTGCCCTTGGACATCTGGTTTCCAAAAGTAAGAGAATATACAATATACAATTTTGTTGTCAAAAACCAAAATGCTAGCAAGTTGAATTCCACATCACACTTTTTTTTTTTAAAACCATTTTCAAGTGGTTTAATCCTAGGGACATGAGCTTGTTTCAACATATGCAAATCCCCTAACTAGAATGAAGGATTAAAGATTATATGATCATCTCAACATGCAAAGAAAGGATTTGATAAAGTTCAACAATGCATTGTGATAAAAACCCTAAACCAATTAAGTTCAGAAAGTCTCCTCAATCAATGTCCCAGTGAGTGGGGAAAAGCTAAAAGCATTATCAACAGCAACTAAAGGCATCATGGACACTGTTCTTACTCAATACAGCACTAAAAGATTTAGTTAGAAAATTACACAAGAGAACAATATAAAAAGCATACAATAGGAAGGAAGTCAAATTATTCCTGTGTACAGATGATGATTTTATAGTTAGAAAAGCCTAAGACTCCACAAAAAGGATAAACCAATTCAATAAAGTAGGATACAAAATCAATAGCTTTTCTATACATCAGTAAGAAGTCGGCTAAAACAGTGGGCAGTGGTGGGGCACACCTTTAATCTCAGCACTCGGGAGGAAGAGGCAGGCAGATCTCTGAGCTCTGGGCCATCCTGATCTATGGATTGAGTTTCAGGACAGCCAGGGCTACAGAGAAACACTGTCTTGAAATACAAAAAACAAAAACAACAAGAAAAAGGAATCTGCTAAAATTATGAAAGCTATATCATTCACAACAGCTATGACAAAACAAAATGATTATAACTTAAATAAACTTAACTAAAGAAGTGAAAGTCCTCTATAATGATAATTACAAAACACTGATGAGAAAAATCAAAGACACAAAAAGAAAAATGCAAATACCTTCCATGTTCATGGATTGAAGAAGCAATAAATATTTAAAAAATGTCCATATTACTTAAAGTGATCTATATTTCAATGCAATCTTCATCAAAATACCAGTATTATCACTCTTCAGGGAACTAAGAACTAGAAATAACAATCCTGAAATTCATATGAAAGCACAAAAGTCTTCAAATAGCAACGTTGGGCAAAATGAACAAAGCAAAGAGCATTACAATACCCTAAAAGACAAGTCATAGGGCTGGAGAGATGGCTCAGAGGTTAAGAGCACTGGCTGCTCTTCCAGAGGTCCTGAGTTCAATTCCCAGCAACCACATGGTGGCTCACAACCATCCGTAATGAGATCTGGTGCCCTCTTCTGATGTGCAGGCATACATGCAGGCAGAACACTGTATACATAATAAATAAATAAATCTTTAAAAAAAAAAAAAAGACAAGTCGTAACAAACCAAAATCAAAATGCTATTATTACCCTAAAAAAACCAACCCCATCAATAGAGACAGAGATCCCAGAAATAAACGTCTACACCTCACAGACAGTACATTCTCAACAAAAGTACCACACACATGCACTGGAGAAAGCTCAGCCTCTTCAATAAACAGTACCAAGAAGCTGGATGGCAAAAGGCTCCTTTCTTCTACCCCATGTAAAAAGCAACTCAAGGTCTAAAAGAAAGCGCTGGCACTCTCAAACTACTAGAGAAAACAGAAATGAACTATTCTAGAAACTGGTACAAGCAATGGCTATCTGGATAGGACCACCAAACACAGGAAACAATAGTAAGAACCCTATGTGTGACCATACTGAATAAATCTCCTGTTCAGCGTTAATCTGGCTCTTTTAATAGGCTTGTTGAGGATGTATGCCAAGCCTGGCTTGTTAGGGCTGCTAGGGAACAGGCTGTGTCTGACCTTAACTCTAGCAAGTTTGAGAGAGTCAGGAAGGAGACTGGAGCTGAGGCAGTGATGGGCTGGAACACAACTTAGCTGGTAATACTTAGCATACTGCTAGCCCTCTACAAACTTAAACCTAATGTCAGAACCCCAAAAACGGACTTGAAAAGAGGGCTTACTGGATTTCTTTGCCTCTCTTCAATGTGGCCATGTTGATCATTCCCTCCCCTCCCCCAACTTACTTTTTACTATTGTTTAATTGGCTTATTGAAGACTTGGCTTATTGGGAGCATCAGGGCTCACAGGCTCTGACTCATTAAATAACTACAGTTACAAGCAGATTAGTGAATAAGTAAAGTGTGTCACACACCCACAACAGAGTATTACTTAACCATAAGGAACAAAATCCTGCCATATGCAGTAAAATGGATGGAATTAAAGAACATTATGTTAAGTAAATAAGCCAGATACAGAATAAGCATGGGATTTTCCTTTTCTATACAGATGCTAAAAAAACTAACCTGAAAGTAGAATACTGGAGCCAAGCATGGTAATGTACACTTTTAGTCCCAGCACTTGGGAGAGTTGCAGAGGCAGGTGCATCTCTGAGTTTGAGGCCAGCTAGGTCTACATAAGAATTCCAGGACAGCCAGAGTTACATAGTGATACCCTGTCTCAAAAATAAAATAAAATAAAAAATAGATAAAATAGGATTATTATTGTTAGAGACCAGGAGGGTGGTGGAAAATCAAAGGTTGTACCTGATCAGTCCAGCTATTCAATTTGTGGGAATACCAAACTAACCTTCTTAAACGGACAATTAGTATGTTACTACAATTTTTTAAAAATATAGGAAACTTTAGAAATGTCCCATAAAGGTGTTTGATTGTTACTCTTTTAACGTGGGGATAAGGAGTTCAGAAGAAGGCAAACAAGCACAGCCGAGTGATACATTTGTTGTTTTACTGTTAATTTGACATATCTGAACCAAAGCATTCACAATACTTGATATACTTTGAAGAATCATATACTATAGTCTTAGACATAACCACAGAACAAGCAGAACAATGAAAACTACATAAGGCCTTAAAAACATATCCACAGTGTGTATTATTTCAATTCTCATTCATTACAAATTAGACTACATACCATTAGTTTAATTTTTATTTTACTTTCATTTATTCAGGCAAGATTCATTCAAGGAAAGGCAACTTAGTTTTTGTGTGTGAGCTTTATTTATTTATTTATTTTTTACTATACTGGTTAATATAAAATGTATGACATGTTTTCTTATCCCCTGTATTAAGGAGTAAACCCATGACATTTTCAGATAGTAATCCAAAAGAACAGGCCCTACTCTTAAAAACAGCCAAGGTGGAAAGGGACCAAACAGCGAGTCTGTCTGTAGTCTTGAAGAACAACTAATGGAGTTTCAAGTATTCATATAAGGAAGACTACCACAATTCTAATATTAGTCAAAATTGAAAACAACATTGCATACAAAATCATTCTTGAAGCCCTAAATGTCTTAAATAACTGAATGAAAATCTTAAGTAGTTGTCTCACAGTACCAAACATAAATCAGAACTAGTTAAAATTCAGCGCCATCAGGACTTCTCATTTACATGATGAATAGCTGGTAAGTTAACAGACGGCATAAAAATTAAGACTTCATTGTTTTTTAGGATAATGTACTATAATCGGAGAATACAGAAAACTCAATGTATTTTGACAATAAAATAACCATTTAAGCCTCTATCCCTGTACAACAGAGTATAGGTCAACTCTAGTTAACTTGGGTGTTTTCATACAGTTTTGTTTTTTACAGTTTATTCTGAGTACTTGAATTGCTTTAGATATACAGCTTTTTGAAAGAATATTATATTTGTATATCAGGATATTTAGTACATTGAGATGTTTAAAAATATTTATAAATTTGCTTTTGATATGCAAAAGCATTTGGCAATACTTTTACAGCATTTGATTTTATAGAATTAAAATTTCATACAGTACTCATCTTGATGTTTAAAAAAAATTCACAGAAAAAATATAAATTACACAGCCTGACTGCATGATACTGCTATTTCCAGTTTCTAGTTCTGGTAATTAAAACCTTCATTAAGTCTGTTAACAAATCATTACCTGTACAGTTATGAAGGCAACATACATGATTTGTAAACACAACCTTCAGGTTTTATGTTCTTTACCAAGGGGTGCAGTTCAGCAAGAAAAGAAAACCCAGTATGCAAATTTACAGAGTAGTTTACAAATTTACCAGTTCCTGTGACACAAACTGTTTTAACCTCTCAAGGTATTGTCCGTAAAGCTCCACGTCATTGTGTCCTGCCCCTTCAACCCACAGAGGCTCCACAGGTCTTTGGCAACGCTCAAATAATGCGAGGCCATGCGAAAAGTCAATGACTTCATCTTCAGTCCCATGAATTATTAATACTGGAGAGGTTATCTTAGAGATTTTGTCAATACTGGAGAGAAAAAGAGAAAGGAAGAAAAAAAATCAATGAACTATATAAAAAGGAAACAAAGTTTCCTGTGTTAGAAGAGAAAGTTCAAACATTAGAGGTGTACAAATCAGCTTTAATGGAAGTCACTTAGGTCTGAGTAGGATTTCTGTGAACTCTTACGGGTGGAGGAAGTCACCTTTGCACAGCTCCTCTGCTTGAGTCACTCGCTGTCACCCTTACCCTGAAACACTTTTCTACAGTGCTGAGTTTCCCCTAGGCTTCGAGAAGCACAAACCAAGGATGACACCTGACTGCACTCATTTTATTCCCTGCTGCACTCATTTTATTCTATCAGTCACTAAAATTCAAGCAAAATGGTTTGGTTTTTGTTTAAGGTTATAAACTAACTAAAAAACAGGGAGAATATTAACATAAAAGTTTAAAGCTGAAAAGCAAATGAATGTATGAAATAACTGATTTAAAAGATAAGTAAAAACATAATGTAAAGTAAACAGAAGGCAAAGTGAAGAAGCAAGTTGGCCAGAAGGCCAAGGCACTGCCATGGAGATGAGAGAGGGGGACTGAAACATGAAGGAATCCTTCAAAGTCTGTTTAAAATACAATCAAGTCCCTCTTTCCCAGACTTCTTGGAAAAGCTGAGTAACTTTCTTCCTTTAACTCTGGAAGTCTGTAGATGCAGTTTAGGGGAGAGGTACCATAGTCACACACACACACACACACACACACACACACACAAGGCTGGCTCTGTGGGGCCTGTTTGCTTCTGAGAATGCTGGCTGGCAGGCTTCCTCATCTAAGGCCGAGGTTCCAGTTTTCTTTGCATAGTGTACCAGAGTAGCTCTTAGGTTCTCCTCTCTTACATAAGAATAGACAGCCAAGAATGATGAGATACTGAAGGGAACACTTCAAATGTATGATAGAGACCAAAACAAACAGAATTTCAGAAAGGCGACTGGGGAGGAGAAACTATGCAGAGGAAATCTTACAAACATGTTTCCTGCACCCCCCCCCCCCAAAGAGAACACTAACTATAAAATAAGATGAAATATCTTATTACTCAGTGAAACTGCTAAGTAATCTCTGCCCTCTCAAGGCTTTATTTCCTAGTGAACAATATAGAAATGTTCACCACAGAGGAATTCAAGATTAAAATAGCGTATTTTCTTTTTCACCTAGCTTATTTCTGGGAAATATCTAGGTATGTCAATCATAAGAAAGATAGAAAAGAATGAGTGAGTTATGCATCACCCCAACTCTGTAATTCCCATCATTCAGCTAAACAGACTATGTTCAGTGGCCAGGGAGCCCCAGGGATCTACCAGTTTCTATTTCCGACCCCTCACCAGCTCTGATACTAAAGTATTTACGTGTGAGTACCACTACTTTTTTTTTTTTGTTTTTTTTCTTAATTAAAAATGGGTTCTAGGGATTGATCTTAGGTCCTTATGTTTGTAACATCTCTCTAGCCCAACACTGAATAAATACTGCTTTTGAAATAACTTTTGTTCTTCTGCTAAAGAACCAAGTGATAACTTGGCTTCTGGCCTTCCATTCACAAAAATATCCTTTGTATTCTTGCCAACAGAGGAAAGAAGACCGAATGAAAACTGCCAGCTTTTGCTTTTGCCTTCTTGCCTGCTCTGTCCTTGAGAAAAATAGGCCATTAACTTTTTTTTCAAGTATGAAGAAGGCAGGTGGCAAGCACTCGTCGCCTTGGAAAGCAAGCAGCAGCCCTCCTTTCAAATCTATCCAGTACTATGTACGTCAGCAAAACGTACTGAGCCACTTCACAGTCAACCTTCTCTGTAGGTTACATCCAACTGACTGTGGATCATTACCCATCTTCTCTCCACCCATTCTTCTTTCCTCATGCTGTGCATCTCACTAAACTTCATATTGTTTTAGCACCTCAAGGCAACAGCCTGGGGCCTTAGTCAAGTTGTTCTTTGTAGAATCCTACCTCCAATCTGCTGCTCTGATTTCAAATTTGTTCTCTTGTTTCTAGCACTCCTTCCTGCTCAGGCTTAGGATCTAAGGTCATTTCACACTCAAACATTTCAGCATTTGTTTTTTTATCAGTCATGAGCTAACACTCTTCAAGCTAGTTTCCCACAATTCCTATGTGATCAATTACATGAAGTAGAAGTTCAATGGTATATCTTACTGGTTCTTGGAAGAAATGATTTTTGAATACTGAACTTACTTTGGGAATGCATCAAAACAGTAGGTCTTCTTGGTATCAGGGAAAGCCACTCGCATTCCTGAGGTCAAAGGAGAATGGAGAATAACAGCAGCACTCTCATACCGAGCAGCAAGATCCACAGATGGTACCGTCCCTATGCTTTGGCCATATATAATCACATTTTCAGGACGAATGCCGTATCTAAGAAATTCACAAGTTCAAAAGATACAGGTAACTGGAAGGAAATATTCCATTATTCCAAAAATTTGCTATAGAATGTCTCACAATAAGACAATGCCAATGTATATTTAAAAATTTAAGCCGGGCGGTGGTGGCGCACGATTTAATTCCAGCACTCGGGCGGCAGAGGCAGGCAGATCTCTGTGAGTTCGAGGCCAGCCTGGGCTACAGAGTGAGTTCCAGGACAGGATCCAAAGCTACAGAGAAACCCTGTCTTGAAAAACAAAAACAAAACAAAACAAAAATTTAAATTTCTTAGCCATCCTTTTTAATGTTACAATAAGCTCTTTACTCTGAATTATTTCATGCTCAATTCTAATCTTTTAGCAAAGTAATTTCTAAGGTCTTTTAAAACTTCAACTCTATAAAAAAAATTTAAGACATTCATTGTGTTTTAGAAATTTTAAGCTTGGACTATATAGTACCATTTATATTTATTTCAATGGACTAATGATTAATATTTAGTGTTATTTAGTGTGAGGTATTATTTTCTATTCATAAAAACAGATGTTCTTGATTGTTCTGTACATCAAGAGTAGGTTGTATGATTTTTCTAAACCGGCCATAGTGAAGAGATGTTGCATAAAGTTATGGTATGGAAAGAATACAGAACTTAGACTTTTAGTCAAGATCAAATAATAGGAGTTCTTGAAATCACCGTATGGTTATTCAGAGATGGACCAAAACTTACAAATATAATCAAATGACGTAGAGTTCCAAATGGCATTGTTTAGTTAAGTAGGAATAGAATTCATGCTAAAAACCTTCAGAGTATCACTTTATCCCCTTTGACAGCACTATACACTTAGGTATGTGAACTCACTGACTCCTAAGATGCTCCAGGAAGTGTTACTTGTTTACAGTGTAATTGTTCCAACTGTAAACTACTTCAGATGTAGGTGAGGTGTCACAGGAGCTAATGAATGTAAGGGCTAAAGGTTACAGAGACTTTCGGTATGCTTTTCCACTTAGAAGGCAGAGTGGTTATTTCTGGCAGCTAAGAGTAATCTGGACAGCAGTGTCTAATCTTTTGGAGAGCTTAGGGAGTTTTGAGAATGTGACCATTCACCAGGAGCAAGGCAAACTCTTCCTATGTCCTCTTCCAGGTACTCAAGACCATTTTTACTATCCAGACAATGACATACCTCCCCACAGCTTCTTCAATCCGTCCTCCACAAGTATACAGGGTACCACCAGAGGTGGGTTTCACCTATTCCTAACTGACTGGACATGCTACTTAACTCAGAAAAGCTCTCAGTAGCCAAGAAGCTGGCAGGATGAGCATTTCCAACATCAGCATAACTCTTGAGACCATACTACTGCTGTCAGCTGCTTAACAGCACTGCATGTAGTAACTGGAGGTTTGGGGCTAAAGTCAGTAGTATCGAAACTCAAGAGGAGCAAGACTCAAGAGGTTCTAGTTAAGCAATAATAATCTGAGAATAATGAGTTAAAAAGAACTTTAGATACCATTCAATCTACTTAAGCTGCTTAATGACCAGCTATGCAAAGTCACAGTTAAGTTGATAGTAAACCCATTATGCAGAACACAGATAAATTGACTTCCAATCCATTAGTCTTTCCATGAAAGCACACAGACAGGATTGTGGGAGAGGACTGCATAGACTACCACACTCATTTTTGTCCCTGTTCATCCATCAGGTCAGAATCTACTATTATTAGAGATTCTCAATTTTCTTAAAAAGATCATTTAAACAATAAGTTCATATTGTATTTCCTTTCTTTTGTTTACTTAAAAAAAACTGTATAAAAACAGAATAAAAAACATTTTAACACACATGTATTGAACTACTTTAAGGATATACTAAAGATGTGTTAAACTTGCAGAATTTTAAAAGAAATTCAAGGCATTCATATTCTAATTTGAGGATAAATTTCTAGAATTGGACAGGATCTTGGATGCCATTTACCATAACCTCTTCATTAAATAGATGAGGAAACAGGTTTAGAGGCCTATTAATTTCCCAAGACTACTTACATTACTAGCAATTGCACTGTATTTACAGTTTGTGGTGGTTTGAATAGGTATGGCCCCCAAAGACTCATGTGTTTGAATGCTCGGCCCATAGGGAGCGGCACTATTAGGAGGTGTAGCCTTGTTGGAGAAAGTGTGTCACTATAGAGGCAGGCTTTGAGGTCTCATATATGCTCAAACCACACCCAATGGGACAGTTCACTTCCTGTTGCCTACGGATCAAGATGTAGAACTCTCAGCTCCTTCTCTAGCACCATGTCTGCCTGCCTGCTGCCTTGCCATGACGATAATGGACTAAACCTCTGAACTATAAGCCTGCCCCAATTAAATGTTTTTCTTTATAAGAGTTGCTGTGGTCATGAGGTTTATACACAGCAATAGAAACCCAAACTAAGACATGGTTTAACATGAGAGAAAACATAAAAACCCTTTTAATATTTTTTAGTCTGTGGAATTATTTGACTTTTTCGAGACAGGGTTTCCCTGTGTAGCTTTGCGCCTTTCCTGGATCTCACTCTGTAGACCAGGCTGGTCTCGAACTCACAGAGATCTGGCTGCCGCTGCCTCCCAGTGCTGGGATTAAAGACGTGCGCCACCACCGCCTGGCCCGTCTGTGGAATTATTTAAGGGTTTATTCAGTTCCTGTTCTTCATTAATACTGGAAATTGGATGTATTAAAAAGATTAAGCTAGGCATAGTACTGCACACCTTTAATCCCAGCCCTGGGGGAGGCAGAGGCAGGTGGATCTCTGAGTTCAAGGCCAGTCTGATCTACGTAATGACTTCTAGGATAGCCAGGGCTACACAGAGAAACCCTGTCTTAAAAAACAGAAACAGAAACAAAGTAAAACAAACAAAACACAACATACATTCACATTGGCACTGACATCCACATATAAATCTGAGCTATTTTTAAAGACTGCTTTGGCTATTATACAAAATTTCCATCTGCTTAATACTTAGTTTAATATGTATATATATATTTAATATATATAGCTAGTATATATACATATAGTTTATATATGTACAGTTAGTTTAATATATATAATACACACAGGCAAATATCCTCATATTGTAGTTCAAAGCATATATATGTTAAAAATGCTTTCCATTCTGCTGTTCTACAGTATAACTTAACCACCATAAGTGTAAAAAGTGATCCCCATAACGATTACCTTGTCCGAAGAGCCAGCCAGGCAGCTTCAACATCTGCATATAGGTTCTTCTCTGTTGGCTTTCCAGAACTAGCACCGTATCCAGAGTAATCATATGAGAATATATTACAATTAATCCGGGACCCCAGACCTATGTAAAAGCTGCTCATCTGACCAAGATCAACAGCATTTCCATGTGAGAAGAGTAAGGTATATTTAGCATTGGGTGAACAACGCACAAACATACAAGCAATTCTATTGCCTTTACTGGTTCTTGTCATGAAACACTCAATAGCATCTTTTTCTCTGGAAGAGTATTGCCAGTCCGCTCGTTCTGACAGGTGTAAAGTCCAGCGGCTTCCACTTTCATCACACATCAGAGTATAAGTTGGATCAGGTGGCAAAAATGCTAATTTTGAAGCAATTTTCCCTGGACAAGGTGGACAGCAGAAGAGGCAACATAGCTCGCTAAATGAAAGATTATTCATCTTCTGAAAAAGAAAAGGAGACAACAAATATTTTAATAACTCAATATGGACTCTGCACTCTCATACAACAGGCTAAAACAAAGACATCAATAAATATTATTGGTAGTCAATGTCTATTAACTGTAATCAAGAACCCTCCCAAATAGATTTGCTAACATTGTTCTGAAAATACTTTAAATCCTGGAGGGAGGCAAACAGTCCTGGAAATAGACAGACTTAAATACTATATATTTCTCAAAGTAGTGATTATCCTACTTAACAAAAACATTTGAGTTTATCTACAAATAAGATACAAGGTGTGTTTAGGTTAGTTGGTAATTTCTGTGTAAGTTGATGAAAACTCTCAGAATCCCACAGGAAGGTAAATAAACAAGAGCATTTGGAGACACTATTGGTCAGCAATGTGTGTGTGTGCGTGTATGTATTTATGTTTACATCTTGATACTCAAAAACAACCTTGTATATAAATTTGAGAAAAGAAATTTGTACAAGTGAGCCAGGTAAGACACTAGTCACTGCTACATTGACACTGAAACAGGGTTTTGAGCCCTTGAAGCGGTTTAACCAAATGATATAATCCTTTTACATCACAAACCTATTATTGTAGTTTATAATTTATGACTCACAAAAATTCAAGAGAATTCAAATCATAATGACAAATAAGCACAGAGAAAAAAGAAAACATTAACGCAGATACTACTGAAATAAAGAACAAGAGCAACAGAGAGCCAAAACTAATTCTTAGAAGAGCACGCAGTATCAACTGAACCTACTCACTTTACTCACTGCCAGGGATTTTTATAAACAACTTTCCCCACAGACACTAACTCATTTAAGCATTTTCAAAAGTGCTTTGACATAGAGACTGTGATCCAACCCATTTTGCAATTGAGGCACGAACAGTTATACAATCTGCCTATGGTTGATTATGATTGAATAAGAAGGCCAAAGAAGCTGGGAGCTCAGGACACACTGCAAAAGAGGAAGCAGAAAGAATTTAAGGGATGGAATATAGAGAGGAATGCTGGGAAATCCTGTCTTCTGGACAAGATATGGCTGTTAAATCATGAACTCACGGCAGCTGCAGTTACTTGTACAAGGCCTACACGAGACCAAGTCAGCAAAGATCCCAGCATGTATGGTTTGGCGGTTTGAAAGAAAATGGCCCCCAAAGGGAATGGCACTATTAGGAGGTGTGGCTTTGTACGAGTAGGTATGGTCTTGCTGCAGAAATATGTCACTGTGGAGGTGGGCTTTGAGGTCTCATATACGCTCAAGATACCACCCAGTGTCTCAGACCACTTCCTGTTGCCTGTAGGACTCTCAGCTACTTCTCCAACAGCATGTCTGCCTACATGCTGCCACGTCCCACCAAAATGACAATGGACTAAACCTCTGAACTGTAAACCACCCCAATTAAATGTTTTCCCCTGAAGAGTTGCTGTGATCACAGTGTTTCTTCACAGCAACAGAAACCCTAAGACACATGGGGTAAAGGATCTCCACCCCACTCCCTGCCCACAGTGAGAAGCTATTGGCAGTGGATAGTTGCTGATGGAGGGAGAATTACTCTTTATTCAGGATATAGTCACTGATAGGTTTCCCATGACCAGTGGATCTTCAGGAAAGAAAAACAAAAAAGAAAAAAGAAAAAAAAAAGGACATGAAGTTCTGAGAGGGCATTCTGGAAGAGGGAAATGGGGCTAGATAGGATCACATTTCATTGTACACATATATGAAATTCTCAAGAATAAGGAATTTATAATCATAAGATTTGGTTCTTTTAAAAAGATTAACAAGGTTGACAAACACTTAGCCAACAGACTAAGAACCGAAATTAATACAATTAGAGGTGAGAGGCTGGAGAGATGGCTTGGCAGTTAAGGGCACTTCCTATTCTTCTAGAGGATCTGGGTTCAACCCCTAGCACCCACAATGGCAGTTCACAACTGTCTGTAACTTCAGGATCCAACATTTTGAACACAGATATACATGCAGGCAAAACACCAATAAAACAAACGAACAAACAAACAAACAAACAAACAAAACAACACTAAACGTGAAAAACAGCTGGAGAGATGGCTTGGCAGTAAAGAGCACTTGCTGCTCTTACAGAGGACCTGGGTTTGATTCCCAGCACCCACATTGGTTGGCTCACAACCTCCTGTAAATCCAACTTCAGGGGATCCAAAACCTCTGGCTGTCGTTCTGGAATCATCTTTTTGTACAGATGTGTACAAAGGTGTCTTTGCCAATAAGAAGGCTAAGGTGCTGAATGGTCTTTAGTTAGGCATAAAGAGGTTAGGTAGGACTTCCAGGCACTAAGAGAGGAAGAAGAGATAAATCTAGGCACCAGAGAGATGCCAGAGGACACATAAGGTACAAGGAGAGAAAACAGGAGGTACAAGGTGGAAGAGAGGTAAAAAGCCACGAGGCAAAATGTAGATTAATATAAATGGGTTAATTTAGAATAAAGAGCTAGTGGGATAAACCTAAGCTATAGGTTTCATATTAATAAGTCTCTGTGCCATGATTTGGGGGTTGGTGGCCAAAAAAATCCATCTATATCTGGCTTCCCCACTGATATGAACATATGTACACTCACATACACATGCACAACACACACACACAAATAAAAGTAATAAAATAAAATTAGAGATGAAAAGAAAGTCATTACAATAGGGTGCACCTTGAAAACATATATTCCACTAAATTGGAAAAAAAAATGAATGCATTTCTAGATAAACGTGACCTTCCAAAATTAAACCAAGATGAGATAAAATTAAACAGATCTATAGCAAGCACTAAGATTGAAATAGCTATTAAAACTCTTCCAACTAAAAAAAGTCCAGGCCCAGATGGATTCACTGGTGAATTTTATCAGACCTTCAAAGAATTAAAACTAATGCTCAATGTTTCTCAAGCTATTCCATAAAACAGAAAAGGAATGAAAATTATCAAACTATTTTTACAAAGTTAGTATAAGGCCTGATACCAAAATTAGTAAAGATGGAGGGAAAAATTACAGACCAATTTCACTGATGAAAGATAGACAAGCTGATCTCTGTGAGTTCGAGGCCAGCTTGGCCTATACAGTAAGTTCCAGGGCAAGCTCCAAAGCTACAGAGAAACCCTGTCTCGAAAAACCAAAAGAACACATAGTATAGATCACTGACCATGATCAAGTTTGAGGAATTTTATTCCAGAGATGACTCAATATATACAAATCAATAAATTTTATTTTATATGAGTGGACAGACTCAACAACAGAAATTCCGTTGTTATATCAGTATCAATAGATTCAGAAAAGGCTTTTGACAAAATTCAAAATCTGTTCATGTTAAAAGTCCTGAAAAACTCAGAATAGAAACATATCTCAAAATCATAAAGGCTAAGTTTGACAAACGTACAGCCAATATTACACTACATGGGGAAAATGATAAAGCACTTCCACTAAAATCAGGAACAAGTTAAGTGTCTATTTATCTAATACAGTACTGGAAGTTAACAGCTAGAGCAATAAGACAAGAGAAGCAAATAAAAAGGATACAAATAGGAAAGGAAAAAGTCAATAGGAAAGGGAAAAGTCAAAGTGTCTGTATTTGTGGATGACATTCTATACATGAGACCCTAAAGACTCCACCAGCAAATTTTTAGAGCTGGTAGAACACTTTCAGCAAAGTGGCAGAATATAAAATTAATACATAAAAACCTACAGTCTTCCCACATACTAATGACAAAAAAGCTGAAAAAGAAATCAGGGAAACAATCCCATTATCAAATACCAAACAAACAAGTAAGAACATACCCCAATAAATAAACAACCCCCCACCAAACCCTTGGACAAAACCACAGATATGAAGGACCTCTATGATGAAAACTTAAAAATACTTAAAAGATAAATTGAGGAAGACACCAGAAGATGAAAAGACCTCCCATGCTCATGGATTGAGCTAATCAATATTGTGACGATGGGTATCTTACCAAAAGCAAATTATACACGGAATGCAATCCCAATCTAAATTCCAATGACACTCTTTACAGAAAGAGAAAAACAAAACAATTTTAAGACTCACAAAGTAGCACGAGGTATTTTGGATAATTAAAAGCAATCCTGAACAAGAAGAGCAGTGCTGGATTATCACCATACTTTGATTTCAAGTTATACTACAGACCCACACTAATAAAAATACACAGTCCTGGCCCAAGACAGACATGTAAATCAATGGACTAGACTAGAGGATTCAGATATAAGGTCAGTTGTTAACTACAGTCACCTGATTTTTTGACAAAGATGCCAAAAAATATACAATAAAGAAAATATGAAATCTTTAGCAAACAGTGCTAGAAAAACTGGATATCCACATGTAGAAGAATAAAACTAAATCCTTGTCACTCTGAACAAAATCAAAATCAAACAAGGGCCTCAACACAAGCCTTTAAACTCAAACATACTAAAGCAGAAAGTGTACTTCACGATACAGGTAATGGTAAGGATTTTGGCTTCTCATAAAATAAGGCCAATCCCAACAAATGGGTATTTCTCATGAAATTAAAGCTTTTGTAGAGGAAAGGAAACTGAACAAAGTGAAGACACATCCTACAGGGAATGGGAGAACACCCTTGGCATTACAGCCCCAATAGAGGATTGGTATCTTGAACACAGAAATGAACAGTTTTTGAAAAAAGGAAAGAGCGAAAGAGAAATGGTTATATATATTTTAAAAATGTCAACATCATTAGCTCTGAGGGAAATGAAAATTAAAATTACCTTGAGATTACCTCTTACCCTAGTCAGAATGGATATCAAGAAAACAAGTGACAGCGGATGCTGGTTAGGAGGTGGGGAAAGGGAAACAAACATTTATACACAAAATGTAAATTGGTCTAGCCCCTATTGAAATCCTTAGGGATGCTTTCCAGAAGTTAAATACAGTAAGTCAATTTATACCTCTCCTGGGCATTGAACCGAAGGACTCATCCTCTTTGCACATCCATGTTGACTGTCACTCTATTTACAATAACTAGGAAATGGAACTAGTCTAAAAGTCCATCAGTTAACGAATGGGCAATGAAAATGTGGTATATATACACAATGGAATTCTAATCAGCTCTAAAGAAAAATGAAATTACAAAATCTTCAGGAATTTGGATACAACTGGAGGACATCATATTAAGCGAAGCAACCAAGGCCTAGCAAGACAAATGTTACACATTCTCTCTCATGTGGCTCCTAGCTTTGAAGTTTTTATTTGTGTGTTAATTTGGAGTGTCTATATAGGTCAAGAAGCTAGAAAGGGCCTATTGTGGGGAAGACGAAGCCTTGACGGGCAAGGGGACAGAAAATGCATGTGTTATGCAAGTACGGGGGGGTTTAATTTAGAGTTAAAAGTTTAAGCAGGGGTGGTGAAAGGACAGGGGAGAGAACAGGGTGGAGAAAAGGTTAACCAAAACTAAAGATGCATGAAATCGTATCTTGGAAACACACTACCTTACTTGTAAGCTAATTAAAAAAATACAATCAAAACGAGTTTGAACATAGGAACCCTGTATAGCTGGACAATGCTTCCTCCAAAAAACATGGTTATTAAATGAAAATCTCAGTGCCACGCATGGGATACCTTCATATGAGTTATTGGTCACTGAGGCCTCAGAGGACCCGAAAATAACACTGCTCTTTGTTGTCCACCATAACTAAGTTGTGATACTCCACTGTTGAAGACGCAACATACTTTTGTTGTAAGACATAAAGAAATCAAGTACAAGTGGCTTGAAAACTTCCTTCTTCTGGCTACTACTCATAAATTAGTGCTGCTCTTCATTTTGGCCAGAAGTTACTTTCTGCAGTTAATACACAGATTCAGAATGGTCAAAGGGCTAATAAGTGACTGGTGAGTATTAGGTGAACAAAAAATAAGGAACTAAGAACTGCTTATGTCATTAACATAAACTTACACATATATGTCTGTCCTTAAGATACAATTAAAAAAGAAAATGAGCAAGCCATGAGCGGCAAGCCAGTAAGGAGCATTCCTTTCAGTTCCTGCCTGACCTCCCTGGATGATGGACTTGTAAGATGAAATAAACCTTGTCCTTCCTAAGTTGCTTATTGTCGTGGTGTTTTATAGAGCAATAGAAACCTTAACTAAGACAATCTATTTAACACAGAAGTGATCTTATCTTTTCAAGAGGTATAAAATTTCCTCCTCCCTGGCAGACTGTCCTGCTTTCTATAATGCATATCAGTCTCCATCCTTATTTCCCTTTCTATAGGCATACACTCTGAAATACACATCCTTAGATATCTTAAGACAGATCTGAGTTCAAGACCAGCCTAGTCTACAGAGTTCCAGAAGAGACAGAGCTATATAGTGAGACCCCATCTCAAACAAAATAAAATAAAATACAGAGTCGAACAACGCAGCCAAGTTAGCCTGCCTTAACCCATGCTATGCCTGCCCGCCATTAGTTTTGATCTTAATATTCTCTTCAGGTGCATGTTAAGTGTTCTACCACCAAGCTAAACTCCAGAACACATGGACACTTTGGTGACAAAAACTGATGCCTGGGGCTGGGGAGTTGGTACTTGCCATGACCTTAATTCATTCTTGAGCCAGAAGTCATGTAAAACTGTGGGTGTGGTAGTGTGGCATGTCCTAGTAATCCCCTGGGGCTAGGTGTGGGTGTGGTAGTGTGGCATGTCCTTGTAATCCCCTGGGGCTAGGGAGGAGGAGAGGAGGACCCCTGGGGTTTGCTGGCCAGAACTGCCAGGGCCAAGCTGAGATCCTGTCAAAAAGATAGATAGATAGATAGATAGATAGATAGATAGATAGATAGATAGATAGACAGACAGACCGACCGACCCCTGGCATGCACCTACATGTTCAATGCACCTCCTATTATACCCACAAAAATACTAAAGCTTGATGATTTGAATGAGCAGCTGAAGACACGAGAAAAAAAGTATTTTTGAGTCTACCTACTCCAGTAGTGGACAAACAGAATGGATATTTGTTAACAAGAGGGGAACACTGGAATGGACAAAGTGACAGCAATTTATCAAGTGGCGCTGGGAACCAAACCTGGGTCCTCTGATGACAGCAACAATTGCTCTTATGCGCTGAGCCATTTCTCCATCCATCCACTGTATTTTTTGAGGCAGGGTTTCTCACTTCACCATGAGTAGGCCAGTGAACTCCAGGGATCTATCTCCATCTTTCACAATACTGGACACTAAGCCTGGGACTTGGGAAGGTACTAGAGATCAGACACGGGTTCTCACGCTTGTAGGAGAAGCACTTCACCAGCCTACAAGGACACTGATTTGTATTTAACAACTTAATGAATTATAACTTTCTGTAGTAATGATGAGGTAGGTAATGAGGTACAGAGAAGACAGAGGTGTCACTGGTAGGATAACAGAACCTGTCATTTCCCAGAGCTGTTTTCCAAACCACTGTGCTGATACCCTGGAACTGGACCTGCCATATGGGTGGGAAATGAATCCAGGTTCCTATGTACGAACATAGAGTACAGACATGATAGGTATGTATACAGACACACAGACACACTGACACACAGACACACACACACACGCGCCATTCTGGAATTCTGGGCTATAAAAAGATGGTAGGACTAGACATTTGAGTGTGGTAAAGGAAGCGTGGCACTGGAACACAATGGCAAAACAACAAGCCAATTCTGGCCTTGGTGCTTACACTGCACAGCTCTACTGCTCTTCTTTCCTGAGGATTCTCTTCTTTCCTGAGGATTCTGAGGATGACTTTTTAAAAAGAAGGCGGTCTTCAAATGTGCCCAGATCCTAGCAAGTCACATAATTCATACTGTTCAACTTCCGTTTCGTAAAACGTACCTGAGACAGAGCAAGGGCTAGGGCTGCAGCTCAGTGGCAGAGCACTTGCTTACTACATTTTCTTACTTTACCAGAGGTCCTGATCTCGAGCACTGCCAAACATGCTCCTGTGGTTTTCTTTCTGTCTTTTTTTTTTTGTTTGTTTTTTTGAGACAGGATTTCTCTGTGTAATAGTTCTGGCTGTCCTGGAACTCACTCACTCTGTAGACCAGGCTGGCCTAGAATTCACTGAGATCTGCCTGCTTCTGCCTCCGGAGTGCTGGGATTAAAGATGTGCACCACCACTGCCCAGTCTAAGCTCCTGGTTTTAAGTGTAAAACAGACGTAGCTTTGTCTTTCCCTTTGAGACACAGTCTTGCTTTGTAGTCCAGGTTGGTTGCCACCTGGCAAATGTGGGGATTACAAGCATGGACCACAATATCTAATGGACAGTGATCTTTTCAAGGATGATTTTTCCCATAGGATTTTAAAATGAATATCCTTTATAATTAAAGGAATTTGGGAGCTGGAGAGATGGCTCAGAGGTTGAGAGTACAGGATGTTCTTCCAGGGGAGCTGGGTTCAATTCCCTGTTCCATGAGATCTGATACTCTTTTCTGGCTTCCACCGACACCAAGCACACATGTGGTACACAGTCATATATGTAGACAAAATATGCATACACATAAAATGAAATTAAAAAAAAAAAGAAATTAAGGAAGTGTCTTTTCTTTTTTAGTTTCCAAAGAGTTTTAATGGGGTAAATGATACAAGACCAACTTTCTATTCTTGAAATAGTTGTTTTGGTAATAATATGCATAATAACATTTACACACTGCTAGACTTGCTTTGCTAATATTTGCCCAAGATTTTTGTACTTATATACATGGTTGAGAATGACTTCAAGTGTGTCCTTATCTCTCTCATTACATTTTCTATTAAGGTTATATTAAACTAATACAACTTAGTTGGGGAGTTCCCATACTAAAGAAAAATCAGTTTCTTATGACCAATACTTAAAGATTATTTTCATACTGCCCTACAGTTTAAGGGCCATGTCTTGCTGTTTTTCCCTCTTTTAACTTTTGTAGTAACCATGTAATAATATACACCCATAATCCCAGCAGTGGGAAGGCCGAGCCAAGAGGATTCCAAGTTTGAGACTAGGTTGAACTGTATAAGTACATCCTATCTTAAAAACAACAAAAACCTTTTGTCACTATTGAAACGTTAGAGAATGAAGTCAGAGAAATGGCTAATCACAAAAGGAAGCTGTTTAAGAGACACAAAGTACTGAATATTAATTGCACAATGTTTGATTTGTACTCAAGTTTTGAAATTTAACATTCACTTTCAATGTCCAGAGGACACCAGAGGACACACGTCGACACGTAAGCCTTGAATAATGTATATAATGGAAACTACTGACTTGCAAAGCTGGCCTGAGAACTAAGCAAGATCTAACAAGTATCTGAAATGTAAATTACACTGCGGCAGTGAGGGGTGGCGACTGAAGTGCCATCAGCTAAATGACTTGTGTCCACGAAAGCCTGGAAGACTGCTTGGACATGCTTAGGATAGTATGGGGAGTGAGCGACAGTGGCACAGAAACCACCTTTGAAGCTGACCCAGCTTCCGGCCCTTGAACCTGGCCCCCATCTCACGGCCTTATCTCAGGCCTCTACATTTTACTTTCTTTTGAACCCTCTTGTTCTAGTTTAACATTCCTAGTCTCTGCTCAGCTGCTTTCTAGCGGTCCCACTGTCTTCTACCAAGACACTACCTTCAGTTTTGGGGCTTGACATTTTAAATCAACCTCAGATCCATGCTCAAAGCACACACATCATCTACTCTGCGCTGACTTTACACCTAGACAAGACAGTAAGTAACAGAAGGTGTGGTGGTATTGTATTCCCCAAAATATTGTACACCCTAATAAACTTATCTGGGGTCAGAGACAGAACAGCCACTAGATACAAAGGCTAGAAAATGGTGGCACTCACACCTTTAATCCTAGCACTCCAGAGGTAGAAATCCCTCTAGATCTCTGTGAGTTCAAGGCCACATTGGAAACAGCCAGGCATGGCGACACACCTTTAATCCCAGAAATCGAGCCTTTAATCCCAGGGAGTGGTGGTAGAAAGCAGAAAGGTATATAAGGCGTGAGGACCAGAAACTAGAAGCATTTGGCTGGTTAAGCTTTCAGGCTTCTAGCAACACAGTTCAGCTGAGAGCCATTTGGATATGAGGCCACAGAGGCTTCCAGTCTGAGGGAACAAGACCAGCTGAGAAGTTGGCCAGGTGAGGTTAGCTGTGGCTTGTTCTGTCTCTCTGACCATCCAACATTTCACCCCAATAACTGGCCCCGGGTTTGATTTTATTAATAAGACTCTCTAAGATTCCTGCTACAAGAAGGCACTAGACCCAAAGCCAGACAAACTGGCTATCTACTGTACACTGGTTAGATGAAAGATTAGTCACCAAGCTGAAAAATCTTTGGATCCACCAGGGGACCGGTGTGCTTTGTACCTGAAAATGGTCCTTTCTTTTTTAATGATTAATGTTACACTTTACATCAGGAAATAACTTCTTTTAAAACATTATAAGCCATGGGCAGGCTTATTCCCGAGCACTGGGAAGTTTAATAGAACTAATGCTGATGCAAGAGGCATATTCAGAGTGAGAGTGAAACATCACTGTCCAAAAGCTACCATTAACGAGAGTAAGTAGATAACCGCATACATGCTACACAGGAAATCTAGCCTGGAGCTGTGGGAGAGGCTTAGGAGCAACATGTATTTATGTTCCTCCCTTTACTATCTTTTGTGAGTGCAGGACTCTCTGGGTAGACATCAGTTCCATGATTACAAGCTACTGCTTACAAGTTTTAGCCTTTATCTACCCACAACTTCAACAGTATACTTACGGGTTTCACAGGCTGCTATCAGGGAGGTATTCTTAGATCTAGACTTCAAGAAGTTATAACTCCTTAAAGACTGACTAGACCAGTACTCACATGTCTAAGGCTCATGTCCCATCCAAATGAGTAAATATACTGTACATATATCATTCATTGAATCTTATTCTCAAGAGGCTTCTGCCTTTTGTAAAAACAAATGTGGAGAACCTCCACTCCACTGATTTTTCTTTTCTTTTTGGCGAATAGCCATGTCAAGCCTGGGGGATAAGTATTTCATAACACTCCCTAGCTGTGGAAAAGGTTATATAGATGTCCCACTTAAGGCTGAGCATTCAACACTCAATTATTTTCATCACTTTGACCAGTTTGAGTTTGTGTAGTTACTGCTGATAATTGCAAAATGAAAAATCTCATGCCAGGTGGATCTCTGTGAGTTTGAGGCCAGTCTGGTCTACTTAATGAGTTCCAGGACAGCCAGTCCTACATATTGAGACTCTGTTTTCACAAACCAACCAACAAGGAAGCATCTCTGACAAAAGCTGGCAGCTCCACTAACTAATCTATGGGCACAAATATAAATATTTTGAAGACATTTAGGTAGGTACAATATGTTCAATTAAAAAAGCAGAAGTAGTAGCTTGCCCCATAGGGCCATGTATGACCTCTCCAGCCATGAGCTTTACAGTATCAGATAAAAATTTGAGGTGGAGCACACCTCAAACCAAATTAGAAAGGATTTGGTTACCCCCACCACAGACTTGTCACCATTGTGCTAGTGGGCACATTTTGCCTAGCCAGAATTAGTTCTATATTTAAATATGGTATTACTTCAAGATTTAAGTACAGGAAAAAACTAACATAGAGAGACTCATGTAATGTTAAATGTAAATAACTTCACACCACAAAATTTCAAGACTTAAATTTGAGTTTGTTTTACAGTCTCCCTTTAAAAGAAGTGAGAACACAGCAAATATATTAGTTTTTCTTTTAGAAATGACTACTAGCGAAGTTCTGAAAAGTATTTTAGCCAGAGCTGATAGAGGCCAACAAAGTGTTCTAAACTGTTGGCCAAGTATGGCAACAAGGGAAGAGTGGGGTGATTTGAATTAAATGTTCCCATTAGTCTTGGGGATTTAAATGCTTGATTCTCAGTTGGTGGCACGATTTGGGGAGGTTTAGGAGGCGTGGTCTTGTCAGAAGAAGTGTGTCACTGCAGGTAGGCTATGGGAGCTTAAAGACTTGAGCCATTTTGAGTTTGCTCTTTCTGCTTTGTGTTTGTGATTCAAGATGTGAGCCCTCAGCTTCCTGGGGCTATGCCTTTACTCCACCACCATGGGTTCTAACCCACTGGAACCTGTCAGCTCAAATAAATCTTCTGTTAAGAGTTAGTTACGTGTCTTATCACAGCAATAAAAAAGTAACTGATACAGAAGTTGGTACCAGGGAGTGGGTTACAGCTGTGACAGACTTTGGAACTTCAGACAAGAAAAGTGGTTAAATGCTACAAGAAGAGCCTAATGAGTTACCATAGTAGGAGCTCAGAAGACAGTGGTGGTTAAGAGTTACACAGACTAGGGAGGCCTAGCTCAAAAGGTTTTCGAAGGGAACAATACTGACAATCGGACTAGAGACATTCTGTGGTAGTTTAGCAAAATACGTGGTTACATGTCCTAAGAACTTGCCTGGGGCTATGGACTAGTATCTCAGGGAAATTTCAAGACAGCCTAATATTAACTAGTTGCATGTTTATTTTGAAGAGGAAACAAACACTGGCAATCTTAATGTTACAGACAAGGCATGTGCTCGAAGAGAAGCTGTAATTGTTAAGGAGGGTATAGCCATTAAGGAAAGATATGATTTGCACTGCTTATTAGCTCTTCTACTCTTCTGCAACAGTTCCTGGTTTTGACAAAAAGATTAGTAAGTAAAAAAAGGAACAACTTAAAATATAAATAACAAATGAAAACCTTTTGGAAAGTAAATGTGAGTTTCTTCTACTCACAAGTCCTCTGAATCTGAACCTACACTTTCTTAAAAGTAATGAACTCTGTGCTTTAAAAACACCTTGAGTGGGCCTTTACAGATCTTTTGAATTTGAGGCCGGCCTGGTCTACTGAGCAAGTTCTAGGACAGCCAGGGCTACACAGAGAAACCCTGTCTCAAAACCAAAAAACAAAAACCCACCTTGAGAGCTTCCTTCTATACTTCAAATAAAACTGAACTCTCTACAGGTTCTCAAAGGTCTTGTACGAATTGGGCTTAGATCACTTCTCAATTAATCTTGGCACTTTCAACTCACTGCTGTAGTTACAGGGTTCACATATGCTTTTATAGCTGAACACTGTGCTCCCTGGCATACATTTACATGTGGGCTTCATTAATGTCTGCATATTTGTAATTTGTTATTTTTAACTATGTGTTTGTGTATGGGTATGTGTACATGAGTATATGTATTCACAGAGGCCAGAAACATCCAAACCCCCGGACCTGGACTTACAGGCAGAGTGAGCCACTTGATGTTGGTGCTGAGAACTAAACTCTGGTCCTCTGCATGTGTATTATGTGTTCTTAATGGCTGAGCTGTCTCTCCAGTCCAGTGTCTACTGTCTTTACTAGATCGTGTTTATTCCATGAAGTCAGTCACCATATTACAAAGACTACACATACTATAAGTAGAGATAATGCCAAGCAGGCTTTCAAGAAGGAGGTTATTTTGTTTTTCTGAATTGGTATTCTAAGCACTAATATATACATATTTGTGGCTTAAATCTTTTCTGAAAACTAGCACCACTGTGTTTTGTTTTATCTACATTTCACTCTGTGTATTACAAGAAACCTACTTTCTGAATGCTTAAAATCTAGAAGGCAATCAAGTGAACAGACCACTGAGGTGAGAATTACTATTAGGATAATGCATTACATTGCTAAACAGAGACATATATTGTGGTGGTATTGTGTTCCCCAAAATATTGTGTACCCTAATAAACTTATCTGGGGTCAAAGAACAGAAAAGCCACTAGATACTTAGGATAGGCAATGATAGCACACGCCTTTAATCTTAGCATTCCAGAGGCAGAAATCCATCTGTTCAAGGATACAGCCAAGCATGGTGACTCACGCCTTTAATCCCAGGGTGTGGTGGTAGAAAGTAGAAAGGTATATAAGGCGTGAGGACCAGAAACTAGAAGCATTTGGCTTGGCTAAGCATTTGGCTGGTTAAGCTTTTAGGTTTTGAGCAGCACAGTTCAGCTGAGAGCCATTCGGATATGAAGACACAGAGGCTTCCAGCCTGAGGAAACAAGATCAGCTGAGAAGTTGGCCAGGTGAGGTTAGCTGTGGCTTGTTCTGTCTCTCTGATCTTCCAGTGTTCACCCCAATACTGGCTCAGGTTTGATTTTATTAATAAGAACTTTTAAGATTCATGCTACAATATATTATCTGGTTAAGTCCATTAACTATAGCATATAAAAACCAATTCTATACCAACTCATCAATTATAGCTCTAACATTACTTACTATATAATTTTATACATCAAGCTATGCTATGTATTCTTCATAAGGCTGCAAAGTCTTTAAAACATTTCATTTGAGGGGCTGGAGATATGGCTTAATAGTTAAGAACTTGTACTGCTCTTGCAGAAGATCTGAGTTGAGTTCCCAGAATTCAGGTCAGGTGGCTCCCAACTCCAGTTTCACGGGATGCAATGTCTCTTGCTTCCATGGGCACCTGCATTCACATGTACACACTCACAAATACTAGCATATAAAAACACAATTTAAAATATAACAAAACATATCAAAAAAGTGTCATGGGAATGAGGGACTGGAGAGATGGCTCAATAGTTTAAGAGCACATAATGCACTTACAAGAGGACCTGAGTTCTAGTCCCCAGATCCACACTGGATAGTTCACAACTGCCTGTAACTTCAGCTCCAGGGAGAATTGACATGTCTGGCCTTCGTGGGCACCTGACACATGCACATATCCCCTCACATTTATAAAAATAATAATAAAAAATGAATCTTTACATTACAATGTGATATCTGGGGGGGTGGGGGGGTGGCCAACAAGACAGCTCAGCGGGTAAAGGGTTTGCTGTACAAGCTTGATGACCAGAGTTCAATGCCTGGAACTCACAAAGGTGGAAGGAGAGAATCATCTCCACAAAGTTGTCATCTGATCTCAAGAAGCATGCTCTGGTACCCCTCCCCAATATCATATACATACACATATAAAAATAATAATAAAAAATGTCATTCAGATGGTGGGAAAGAGTCAAGGGTTGAGGGTTCTAAATATAGTGTTCAATGCCTGTAATTTAGCACTTGGGAAACAGAAACATTTGGATCTTGAGTTTCAGGTCATCTTGGGCTACATTAAAAAAAACCTTATCCTTCCAAGAAAGGACATGCCTCCACCTGGTGTGTGTGTGTGTGTGTGTGTGTGTGTATGTATGTGTGTTGCCATCTTGGTCAGCTTAGTCTTTGAAGAGATAATTTAAAGCTCTGAATTGGCAAAAATTACACATTCCTGTATGCTTAAGAGTTTTTGAGATGATGTAATAACTTTAAAATGTGTGCTTACAGGCAAGACTGATCTCCCTGAAGCATTCATTTTTAAATGGCTGGAGGCCATTTAAAAACTGAATAGTTTGTTCCTGCAACCCTAGGAATAGCACATATCCCTTAGTTGATGCAGTATTAACTGATGCCCCAAACATCACAACAGCTGTACACGTAACTTTGGAAGTGTCTTCCCTGGTCATTTACTCAAGATGGTCAGCTTTAGCTACTGGAGACCTCAATTGCAGTAGCCTAACTAAAAAATGTCTCGTCAAGAATCCAAGTTCTTCCCCGAAGATGGAATGAGAAGAAACAGTTAAGAGTTGTTATTTTTCAGGCACTTCAGTTTGTCACTATAAATTTTTTTTTTGGCTGTTTAACGATGAACAGAATTAACAAGAGAGTTAGATGTGGTGGCACAAAACTTTAATTCCAGCACTCAAGAGACAGAGCTAGGCAAATCTCTGAGTCCAGCTCCGTGCATCCCCCCAATAAATAAATAAAACCACAGAAATACAACAGTTTTTATGAACACAGTCAAATCTTCAGTCCTAATGGATTTTGTCTGGAAACAGTAATGTACTGTGCTTTTGCATACAGAGTTGCTCTTTTGTAATTATTTCCAGGCAGTGGTGGTTTGAAGATAGTGCTAGTTTGTGATCAAGTTTTCACCATTCTTTGGCAAAACAGAGTTACAGACAAATTAGATATGCCAAATAAATTTAATACGAATATAATTTATTTATTATTTGGTCAAAGACAGAGCCTTGCTAATGTGGTCTAGACTGGCCTCAAGATCAGGATCTTTGACCTAAGCCTTTTCAGTGCTGGGATTATGGGCATGGTCACCAATCTTAGCTATTTTTCTTTATAAAGCCAGTCATGTTTAGAAGTGGGGAGTGTATATCAATTTTAAGCCAACATATTTTTATTTAAAGAGATGCCTTCTATTCTGAGGTTGTTTTTCCTACTTTTATAATGTTAAATGTTATTTGAGAAAACCAAAATATTTTATAAAAAAATTAAACAATGCTAATAGGTGTTGTTTTTATTTCTTTGAAGTGATTTTACTAGGCAAAACCTAAATAGCCTCATCTTTTTTTGCAAATAAAAATTATTTTAAATTAATTACACTCATTTATATGTTCACATATCTGTGTATCATGTGAACATGCACGTGTCTCAGTGTCCATGTGAAAGTTAGGACATGCGAGTTCCCAGAATGCAACTCTAGTGATCCGTTTTGACAGACTTTTTGCAAAGAAACTGGTTTTGCTGAAAGGTGGTGGTGCACGCCTTTAATCCCAGCACTCGGGAGGCAGAGGCAGGCAGACCTCTGAGTTTGAGGGCAGCCTGGTCTATAACTTGAGTTCTGGGACAGTCAGAGAAGAAAAAAAAAAAAAAAGAAGAAGAAGCTGGTCCTAATACATCAGTTTTTAACCTGGGGCCTGACCTTTGGAACTAGACGCACGCGCATTCAAATCATACCTTCAGCGACCCTGTGTATGTGACCTTAGGCAAACGGCTTCTTAGTGCCTCAGTTTTCTCAACTGTGAACTGCAACTCTGCTGGGAAGATTCAAGTCTAAACACTAGAAATTGATCAAATCATGACTACCTCCTTTCTCCTGAGAAAGTTTCACTTATAATGATCAGAGATTCTCCATTCATCCATCATATGAACACACACACACACACACACACACACACACACACACACACACACACACACAAAATGAGAGACAGACTCCCATATCTGAGTTTCTTCAGCTACAAATCTCTACTTTTTAGGCCTAAAATGAATTGTTATCTAGTATCTCTTCTATTAATTTCTTATAATACCAAAGTGCAATGAGTTTTTATTCAACTTTAATGTATCATTTTGGTATTATTACTATTGTTCTTTTCTTCCTTCTTAAAGCTAATCTTCAACCTCAATTTCTGCAGTCTTCAAGTTTTTTTTTTCTCAAATTGGCTATCTTTTTATTTCACTCAAACTCCCGATTCCCTTCCTCACAAAAGCTATACCCCAACCTTGCTACTACCCAAACAAGGCTGGCCTCCAATAACTCTGCTAGGGTTGAAAGAATGAGCCACATGCTTGGCTAAACTCAGGGCTGTCACTTATACACTAAGAACACCAAAAACCTATCTAAATCTTACCTTAAAAAAAAAAAATCTTCCCATTAAACTCTACACTCTAAATATTTCAGTCTGCATTTGCTTCCTTGTACTTTCTGCCACTTTCAACCAATCCTTCTTTCCCTTGTATCCTCCATCAAGCCTCTCAGCCATGTCTTAACTATGTTCCACTAGGCACTCTAAAATCACCGTGCAATTTCTACCACATAGCTATTGACTCAATCCTCTGCATTGGCCAGGTGATGTCGCCTTTCTGTTTACATTTGTCAATACGCCTGTAGGCCCTCATCAATAAGCCTACAGTTTTTAGGATGCTATAGAGGAGTCCCTGTGAATCCTGGCCTCTACTCTTATTTACTCATTAATTCTCCTGAACATGCTGATCTTGAAAACCACACATGCTCGGTTTTGTTTCTGTGCATTTGCATATACTGTGCATGATCTATTGATAACATCTCTATCATTCCCCTCCAAATAAGAACTCCATCTCCCCCACACCAAAGCTTTTATGTAAAGTTTACTTCTTTCTCAAGGGAAAATAAAAATCTGCACTGAACTGTCTGCTTTAGATACTCTCTTCAAAGTTTCACTTTGATTTTTGTATTTCCATGTTATGAAACAAAATGTTTTATGGTTCCTAACAGATAAAATGATAAAGCTAGTACCCTAGCGGTTTATACTGGAATGTCCTTTATGAACAAGAAGTCCTCACTAATACTACCTTCTTGCTCTAAACATTTAAGTAATAATAGATATACTGAAGTCTCTTAAGCTCTAAGTAAAATGCAACCTGTAAACTGGGTGAACAAAATGTAACCAGCTATTTGGGTATCTGAGACAGGAAGACTCAAGGAAAGTTTGAGATAAACAGCCAGAAACCCACACCCCCCTTTAAAGGTACATTGTATTACTTCAGATACAAGCTACCAAATTTTACACACACACACACACACACACACACACACACACACACACACACACACACACACAGAAAGAGAGAGAGAGAGAGAGAGTGGGGGGAGAGAGAGGAGAAAGGAGTGAAAGGAGAGGGAGAGGTTACTTTTATCTGTACACTGTGTAAGATACTAATCAGAAACAAAATCTAGGTCACAATCTGGGGACAGAATTCTTTGGAGGTTATTACACAAACTGTGTCAAATTATCTCAGTTTTCAAAGCATACTTAAGGACACCCTAAACTCAGAAGCTAAGCAAGTTTATTACAACCGACTGATAAACAGCCTTCCATTTTTGTTCCTGGAGGTATATACTTTTGTTTTGTCCTATAGGGATTACCCACAACAAATCAATGAGGCTGTTTCAATTCTTTCTTTATCCTGATCTTCAGTAAGTATACACCATACTCATTTCCTCCTAGTGCTAGGGATTATACCTAGGGCCCAGTCATGACTATTCAAGACTACTTTCAACGAGCTATTATATCCTCAACCCTGTATGTATTTTCTAATTCCTACCATTTCATGTGACTATATAGCCTCAAAATAAATCTGAAATTCCCCAACAGAGCCATACTAAAAAGAATTCATTAGCCCCAGAGACACCATATTTTTAAGGATAAAGTCTTGCTACTCTATGATTATTTCTAACATTTCTCAAATATTTTGAGGAGCTCTATGAGGGAAAAATTAAAAACAAAGTCATAACCAAAATATTAATTTCATGTTTCCTAGTGATTTTCCAGAAGCTAAACCTAATGATTTATGGCTTATGTATTTTTGCTTTTAAGTGAATTTTAGCAATATTGTAGAAAGGGAGGGGGGAAAATCATAAAAAAATGACCCAATATGGTCCAAATTTGCTTTGATTTTATGGCACTATGTGATTCATCAGCCTCAGTAGTTTTAAAGTGCAGGATGAAACATACCTACCGCTTTCATCACACTGAGATGTGTGGTGATTAATAAGCTAATGCCTGCAATACAGTCTAAAGCTCTAATTCAGAGAGACTGTATAAACACAAAACACTCAACAAATCTGTAAAGGGTAACTTCCAAATGCGTAAAGGTTTAAAGGTTGTCTGTGATTGTAAGTTGATGAAACAGTCAGTACTGCACTGACTGGTTCTTCCTATCAATATCTCAGAAGGGGTGAGATAAACTTTATCTAACCATGGTGCAGATAATTATAAGCTGTGACATACACTATGAAAACAAAGTACAGAGTTCCACATGAGAATAAAGTGAGGGGTGGGTCCTTTTACTTATCTCTTAATCTTAATACTTTTCTTACATTGTCATACTTTTATACACGAGGACACCAAGACTGTAAGTTTTTAAGTTAATTAACTTTTCTAAGCTCACACAATTTCCAAGTGGGAGAGCCAGACACACGCCTATTATCAAGACTGTTCTGTCCACTCTGACTGGATTCTGCTACTATCAGAACCCGATTCCTTCACTGCTGGCATGACTTGGCTCATTCTCCCCTGTTCAATGAAACCTATCATGACCACCCTACTTAGTAGGTCAAATTGTGTCCTTTGCTCTCCTGGACCCTCTTCAACTTATTCTGAAATATCTATCACTTTCTAACATTATATTTTATTTGTTATACATATTAACAGTGATCCTCTGCTAGATGCTAAGTTCTGGGAACAAGTTAGGTACCTTCATTTATTTTGCTCATGAGCCTCCCTTCACCACCAAAATCAACCCTACAATAGTGAACAGTGCATATGCAGTGGACACATTCCCACTTTTCCTCTTTAGCTGTCCAGAAGAAATTGTTTAAATGTTGTTTTATTTATAGTTCCCCAAGGAAACAAAAGAGGCCCTATATCTGAGCCAACTTACACTTAAATATTTTAATTTACTCTGACATTTTATTATAAAGAAGCAGAGACTAGAATTATGGGTATTATTAAAAAAAAAAAAAACCTAACCAAAATGAAAAAAAGTAAAGCTGACTGTGAAATGAGAAGGATTCGGATACTGACCAGTGACAAAAGTGCCTGCCATGTTCTATGCATCTAGAAGCTGAATGTGTGCCAGATGGAGCATAAGATGGAACATAAGATTCGGAGTACAGCTTGAGCATACCATGTGAAATGAGTAATCTATTTTGAAATATTTTTCTTAGATTTTACTAGCTGAGCATTCCTAACCTGAAAGTCAGACATCCTAAAATGCTTCAAAAATCTGAAACTTTTGACCATTTATGCCAGTACTCAAGAAAGTTGTGCATTTCAGAGTGCAAATTTTCACATTAGGGATGTTCAATCTGTACTCTAAAGGAATGGTTGCAGATTCCAAGAAACATTCCCTCTCTTAAAGAAACAGTGCAATGATAATAGTTATCAAATTTTATTATTCTTTAAAATTTTATTATTCATTGTGTACATGTGTATGAATGTGCTTGCACTCACACAGTACCCATGGAAGCCAGAAAAGGATGTCAGATCCCCTGGAGCTGGAGTTTCAGGTAGTTGTTAGCCACACAATGTGGGTGCTTGGAACAAAACCCATGTCTTAAATCCAGCCCAAGAGTTGCCAAATTTTAATTTTTGATATTGGGATACTAACAAAATACAATGATCACCACTATAATGTCAACAAACACTTAAAAAGTCAGTTTCAATAAAAAGGTAGTTTCTTTCAATGAATACATTTAATTTGTAAGTCTTTTATTACAGAAAAAAATGCACATGAATTTCAGATCTTACTTTTCTGTGATAAAGTACTATTGACAAAAGCAGCTAAAGGGGAGAAAGTTAATTCTGGCCCACAGTTCAAGGGACAGTACATCCATCATGGTGGTAAATCAAGATGGTAAGAGCTTAAAGCAACTGGTTACACTGCATTCATTCACAATCAGCAAGCAGAGAGGTAAACACACTGGTGCTTAGTTCCCTGCTGTGTTCAACAGCCCAAGACCCTGCCTAGGGAGTGGTCTCACTTGCAAGTACATGGGTGCTCCAGGATCAATTAACACAACCAAGGCGACCCCTCACAGGCATGCCCAGAGACCCATCTCCCAAATGAGTTTAGATTCTGTTAAGCTGACAACACTAATCCTCACAAGATCTAAGTGTGAAAACACGAAAGTCTGACACTAAAATAAAAAATTCTAAATGAGGTGTGGTAACAATCCCAGCACTTAGTAGGCTAAATCGAAGACTGCTATTCATCTGAGGCCAGCCCAGGCTTCATAGTAGGACTATTTCAAAACACTGAATAAATGAAATCATTGAATTAAAAACTATTAGTAAAATGATATTCAAAGTGGAAGCCACCCTAAAGAGTAGAAGAAGGTATCTTTAAAACTCCAATATGTTATGCAGAAAATAGAGTAAAATTGAGCAAAAAAAAAAACAAAAACCAAAAAAAAACCAAAACAAAAAAAAAAACACAGAAAAAGAATACATATATCAAAAAATAAGTCAAACTATTACTAACAATAATACAAATAATTGGAATATGTGAATGAAACTGGAATTAAAGTACCATTCCATCTTCCTTAGAATGGCAGAAACCAGTAAGTCTAAAGTATTAATAAGGTAGAAAAACCTATCGCATCTATTACTGGCACAACCACTCCAGACAAAAAACTGGCAGTTATCTACTAAAGAGAAGCTCATACTCTGGGGTCTAGTAATCTATGACTAGATTTATGGATGAGGGTAATCTTTCTTACTGATGGCCTTCAGGTACAATGAATGAGGCACCACTAACCCAAAAGCTAGGTAGAAGAAGGTACTTTCTTTCCCTGTAGGAAGATAATGCTGTGGTGGTGCTAGACTTGGTGAGATCAGTAGTTCAAGGCCAGCAGAGGATACACAACGAGTCCCTGACACTACACCTCTCCAATCAAACCAAAAAGATAATGCTGCTCCAAGTCCCATGAGTTTTAACTGCTCTACTGGACATTCACTGGGAGAAGAGGGAGGAAAAACAAGACCAACTCCAAGTTCATATATTTTGAAAAATGAACTCACTGCCTAGTTATATTAACACAGATAATAACAAATAATTTATCTTGTGTGAAAAGGGAATTGTATTCTGTCTTGCTCAAACTTTAAGGGGAGTATAATAGTTCGAATGTAACTGGCCCCCATAAACTCACAGGCAATGACACTACTGGGAGGTGTGGCTTTGTTGGAGTAGGTATGGCCTTGTCAGAGGAAGTGTGTCACTGTGGAGGCGGGCTCTGGGATCTCATATATGCTTAAGCCATGCCCAGTATTAGTTCACTTCCTGTTGTCTACAGATCAAGATGTAAATATCTCAGCTCTTTCTCCAGCACCAAGTATGCCTGCCTGCCATCATGTCCCACCACGATGAAAATGGACTGAACCTCTCGACTATAAGCTCCCTCATGCTGGGGGATGGTCTTTCTGTATGCTGTGAATGTGTGTTGCTACCATGGGTTAATAAAGAAGCTGTCTTGGCCTATGGCAAGACAGGTTATAGCCAGGTGGGAAATCCAAGCAAAGATACAGGGAGAAGAAAGGTGGAGTTGGGGAAGGTGCTGCCTGTCGCTGGGGAAGCAAGACGTAATGGAACATGTGTAAAGCCACAAAAACCTGGCCACACATAGATTAATAGAAATGGCTTAATTAAAGATAAAAGAGCTAGTTAGCAATAATCCTGAGCCACAGACCAGTTTGTAATTAACATAAGCCCCTGTGTGTTTACTTGGAACCGAGCAGCTGCAGGACACAGGAAAACTTCCGGCTACACCCCCAATTAAATGTTTTCCTTTATAAGAGTTGCCATGGTCATGGTGTCTCTCCACAGCAATTGAAACCCTCAGGCAGAGAAAATCACTTGTCATCAACAGTGCTGCTTTTCGTGTCTGAAGGCAATTCAGTAGACCAATCAGAATGGACAGTGATGCTCCCCTCTGGTGTGGAGTACCTGAATCCAGCAATCTTTTTTAGACTCTAATGTGGATGCTGCAACCCCATTAACCTTCTGCATCTGAACCAGTGGGAGAGGGCCCGAGGCACTGAACACCTAACAAAGTTTTGATACTGTCGATATGAGCAAAACCTGAGTGTAGCTGTTCTAGTATTGATCTGTGAAATATGCATTTTTAATTATTTTGGTATTTTACTAAGAGCAGTTTAAAAAAAAATCTGTTCAAGAATTTTTTTTTTTTTTTTTTTTTTAATAAAAAGAGGATATAGGGCCAAGAACCAACAGTTGGAGACGTATTGAGTACACACTTAAATACACATATGGGAAGACATACTGGTAGTGGTGGTGTTCGCCTCTAATCCCAGCACTGGGGAGGCTGTGGTTGAGGATCTCAAGTTTAAGGCCTATTTAAGGTCTCCCTGTCTTAAAAAACAAAGACAGGGAGACCTTTTCAGAAACCTGTTGCTAAGCTATTTTCTTGTGCAAATGCCAGAGCATATACACAGAAAGACACCAAGGACATCACTATGCAATATAATTTTGAGACTGCTATTGTACACATAGTTGGCTATAGAACTATTTGCATAAGATAGCAATGAAAACAAAACAAATATGGAAAAATATGGATGAATCTTGGCCAAACTGAGAAAATAAGTTACAGAAAGATATAAACATCATGCTTAAATAACTTAAGATCATCAAAATTAAATATATATATATTTAAGTATAAGATATAATGCTCAGGGATCTGGATGCTGTTTACATGATGACAGCAAGAAGGTGTGACAATTTAAGGTTAATGACTGGAGTAGGAGAAAGGCAGTAAGACTTGGGAAAATTTACAATATATAGGGAAAGTGTCCTTTTGATTTGCAGTTGCGTTTCTTCAACTAGATGAAAGGCACATGGATCCTCACTACATTTTATGCCACCACACTGATACTGCTATATTGTCACCTTACGAAGACTAAAGAAAAACTGCTGGGTATAGACATGGTACGGAAGGCTGCTTCAACACCAAGGATTGAGGACAAATCAAAAAATTTGGGTTCAAGTCTCAGTTCTTATTGTCTAACTTTAGGCAATTTAAGTAATTCATTTCTCTGATCTTAATCTGTAAAAGCCAGAAAGTCATTTTTCCAGCTCACAAGTCTGGGACAGACAAGGCAATGTATATGAGAGATCCCTAACAGGGTAGGAAAAGAAGATGTTATTTTGAGAATTACAAGGAAAACTGAAGTTAGTGTAGAAGTGAAATCTACCGGTAAATAAATCGATGAAATTAATAAACCCTAAATTTCCTTGTCAATACTTGTTAGAATACCAATACAAACACAGACACAAAAGTTTGTCAATTAGTACTCTTCTCTTAAAAACTCAGCAGGTGGAACATTTTTAAACTAAAAGAAATTTAGATTTCTTTTTATGTGTATGAATGTTTTGTCTGCATGCATGTATATGCACCAGGCCTGGTGTCCATGGAGATCAGAAGAGGGTGACAGATTGCCTGGAACGGGGGTTAGCCATGGTTATAAGCCACCATGTGGGTCCTGGGAAGGGAACACAGGTCCTCTACAAGAGCAACAAGTGCTCCTCCTAAGCAGGTGGCACATTTCATTAGTTTTATATTACTAATGTAGAAACTGACTCAGACTAGAACAGCATGCCTGGAGTTGTAGACCAATTTGGTGACAGAATAGGACACTAAATGCTTCATTCTACTGGGTTTATTAAGCCACTAAAAACATTATCTTATCCTAGTACTTTATGGTGATTGTATGTGTTGGGGGTGGAGGAGACTGTGCTTTTTCAGTTGTCCTTTTATTCACATACAAAATGGGTGATGGTACTTAGGGAAACAAGCCACATAGCAACCAGGGTATTGTACACCAAGAGACAAATTTAAAGCTGCCTAGCTTGCTGAAAATCTAATCCTATCCTTGCCAATTAACCTTATTAATACTAGACTAGGAGAAAAGAGAGGTCAAAATATGGGTGAGGGTGCTACTTCTTCCCTCCTAGATTTGAAATAGTAACGAAGGCACAAGAGAGATTTTCAACTTCCAACACGATTGCCTTCACCGTTTTCCTTTTGTAATGCCCTTCATCCAAAAGAAAATTCAGTAACAAGCACGGACACGGACAATAGTGGTGATGTTCAAAATACTGCATTGGCTATGAGGAGGTATGTTACCCAGCTGAATTCATGCGCCAAATGTATGGACACAAATTCTCCTCAAAATAAATTTTCATTAATCGAAAATCTCCGTTAATGTAAGCAAATGAATGTCATCACAAACGGCACCTGATGTTCTACTCAAGACTCAGTAGGTAGTTTCAAATGCTGGCCCAAATGTCCAAAATTCTTTTTACACACTGAAGGCTTGAAAATGTAAATGAATTATCTTAGGGATCAAGCACTACATACTGCATAAAGAATACCTTTCATAAACTCCTAGGCAAAATTTAAAGGTCACCCTTTCCGCACCCCGTTATCCTAATCTTTTCTTACCGAATCGGCTTCATGTTGCCTTAAATCAGAGCACCGTTGATGGAACTCAGTGTTCTGCTTTTGACAGAAATCTCACCTCGACTAAGGCTCTGAACGTTTTCGTTTTTTTAAAACAAGAAGCCGAGGTTAAACTCTCCGGACGTCCTCCACACACGCACTACGGTCTAATTTGACACAACTTTTTAGGTTCAGTATTTAACACAATTTCAAACAGGACTCTCCAACTTTCAATTCAAAACCCAACCTCCTCGAGTTCCCAATCACGGAGGATGGAAGTTCAAGCCATCGAAAGCAGCTCCCGCGACAGGCGGAGCGGGATAGCCCGCTCCAGCTCCCGACAGACTCCATTTGAAATCGAGGCTGCCTGGACCCGGACACTCACCGAGCCGAGCGCTAAGGGCCCCCCGAGTGGCCCAGATCCAGGGAGGGGAGCTGCGCCCGACCCCATCTTGCGGTCCTCCCTGCGGGAGAGGAGGCCCGGGACGCGCCGGTCTCCGCTCGGCAGCCCCTCTCCGGAGCCTCCCGGCCTGATCCCCCGGCGCAGAGCGGCGACTCCCCCGGTGGCCCAGCAAGCAACCCGGGCCCCACGCACCTGCAGCTGGGCGGCCGCGGCCGCCGACGCGCTGTCCTCCGCGGGGCGCCGCCCGCCTGCCCGCCGACTCTGCGCGCGCGGCCCGGCCCGGCCAAGCCCAGCCCGGCCCGGCCCGGCGTGGACGCGAACGAGCGCTGCGGTGGCCGGGCGCGCTTCGTGGGGGGGCCCCCCTTCCACGCACGTTCGCGTTCTGCTGACTAACGGCCCCGGCGCGAGGGGCGGCCGCCGCCGCCGGGGCTCTCCGGCCTGAGGTCCCGCGCGGCCGTGGTCGCCGTCCGCAAGCGCAGGGCCGCCGGTGGCTTCTCCGCAGCCCGCCTCCCTCGGCGCCTCCTGAGCCCGCCAGGCGGCGGAGCGCGCGGCCGCGGCGGGCGGGCGGAGGCGGGGGTGGGGTGGGGGGTGGGGGGCGGGCGAGCGGCGCGCGCGGCCCCGGCTGGAGCTGGTCACTGACTAGAGGAGGGCGCCGAGGCTGACCCGGGCTCCGGGCTGCAGGCGGGCGGGCGGGCAGGGGACCGGCCTCGCCCACCTTCCACCAATCACAAACCGCGCAGCGGAGTCGCTACGCTACCGAGCCGGGGACAGGCTGGGAACGTTCGGCAGGAGGCGGGGACTGCGGAAAAGAAGAGCCAATAGGAACGGGGGAGTCCCCGCCCCTCCGCTGTGATGGACAGCCGCGTTCGGGCCAATGGGGGGAATTCTAGATTCGAAGAAAGCCGGACTTGCTCCCCAGGTCTGAGGAAGGCTTTTTCCGCGAAAGGGGTGGTCGGAGATGCGCGGTGCCGTGCGGCGGAGCGTGACCTCCGTGATGAGTCACGTGGGCCGACCCGGGGGGGGTGGGGGGTGGGGGGGTGGGGGGTGGGGGGTGGGACGGAAAGAGTAGAACTTCTTCCGGGTCTCTGTGGAGAGTCTCAACCTGGGGCGGGAGTTTCTTTCCGCTTCCCTGTAACATTAAAGGCTGCACCGACTTAAGGTGCTTGTGAGTTTGTGATGAGTTCCCAGAAAGGCAACGTGGCTCGGTCCAGGCCTCAGAAGCACCAGAATACGTTCACCTTCAAAAATGACAAGTTCGATAAGAGTGTTCAGACCAAGGTAGGCTCCTGCCTGTTGTACTGACTGCGATTCCAGGAAAAAGTGATTGGAAGGGGAGAGAGGAAGTGAGAGAAGTTGGCCAGGGTGAGCGTGGATTGCAGCCCAGTTAGTCTTGGCTGCATTGCAACCCTGTCTAAAACATTTTTCCCACGCCCTTTCTTTGACTTGGCTCGGTTCCGTGAATGCATCCTATGGTCAGCACATTTCGCTAGTAGCGCCAAGATTGGACAGGGCAGCCTTCATCCAACCTAAGGTACCGATGGGGCAGTGGAGCCCTTGGATGCTCCCGTCTGGATCACGCCCCTGCAGCAGGAAACTGAAGATTAGTACACGAGTGTCTCTTTGCAGTTCTTCTCTATGTCTGCGCAGCGATTGTTTTTCGAAAACTCCAAGCCCATAGGTTTGTAGGGAGTACGATCTTAGCATCACTGTCCTCACCAACAAAACGTTACTTCAGGTTTTGTTGAGGTTGTAAGCGCAAACTGTTTGGCTTCTGTCAAAATGGTTGCTTGCTGTTTATACAGTTATTTAATTTAGTAGGATTTGTGTAAACTGGAAGAAAATTCAGACGGTTGAGGTAACGAGGTATGCATGACTAGTGATTTTCTGTGGATAGATATCCCCTTCCCCATAACAGTATGGAGAACAGATAATCGGCTTTAGTCATTCTGGAGGCCAGCTTTACATGAGATAAAGTTAATATTTACATAAACAAGAGTTGATGTAATTTCCTGAGTTTGTTTCTTGAAGTAATTTAATAATTTCTGTGACATTAGCCTCAAATGAGAAATCTGGTAGTATTATTTTGAAGCTAACAAAGGAGTAAGTAGTCTGGGACATAGCAGGTGGTCGGCAGGTGATAATTTTAAAACGTTAAGAAAGCAATCTATTTATAGTCACTTGTACTCTCTTTTTCCCTTTCTTTGATTGTCACATGTTTAATAAACACCTTTCATGTGCAGGGCTCTATACCCATGGGGGTGGGGGGGGGTCAGTGCTCAGAAACATTGATTCTATCTTTATGGAGCTTGTAGTTCTCTGAGTGATACGGACAGTAATTAATCAGATCGACCTGTAATTACTGATTTCAGTAGAAGTTGCTAAGGGGAAAGGCAGGCAGTTCAGTAAAGAAGAGTAAAGAAGGGTATTTCAAGTTAGGCCTTCAGAGCACATGCTAGGTTAGCAGGCACTGGGTCCATTAACCTGCCGCCCGCTTTCCCTGTGTTCTAGAAGAACTTAGGGAGTAGAAGTTGGTAAAGAAAAGTGGATCAATCCACAATTTGGCCCAAACAGCAGTGGGGGTAGTAGAGTATAATTTCCTCCCACTGTCCCTGTAGCATCTTAAAATCTGTAGAGAGCTTTGAAAGGAAGACTAGACCTGATTTAAATAGAATTGTGAGACACACTAATTAGTTCTTTCCCAAGAGGAAGAAAACTGGGACCCCAGGTTAAACAGTTTTTAAATTCAAGACTGGTCAGACGAAATGGAGTGTTAGGGAACCTTCCCCCTACTCCCACACTGCCTCCACTTGTTTTTAACCTTTTGTGACAGTCAGGCTGGACTTGAACTTGCAGCAATCTTCCTACCTCAGTCTTCTGAGGTGTGTACCACCATGCCTAGCCATGCTAGACATTTTATTAGGATGTGTATCTAGATAAAGTGTCTGCTCTCATATTTGAATATATTGTAGAACAGGAAAGGAGCTTGCTCAAGTCTTCCAAATGGCCAACAGGTCAGCGTACCAAAGACCTTTCAGCTTAATATGAGGATTATCTAACAGTAAAGTAGTGCATACCAGGCTTTGTGACCTCCCATTTTCTGAGGCCCGTTTTTATGGTCACTGATCAGCCATGCCATCAGGCCACTTACAGGTTTGAAAAAGGCAGTGAGCAAAAGAGATTTAAATCTCATTAAATTGAGATTCGTTGCATTGTTGATTCTGTCTGGACAGCTTCGCTTCCTTTACTGGAGAGGAGATGGTGTGTAATGAAAATAACACTGGTAATGTGGAACGTCATCTTCTGGGAGCGACCTGGCCAGTGACCTCCTGTACCCTTGGCACCTGTGATTACCTGTGAGACACATGCACAGGTTTGGGCCCATTAATGGTCTGTCATGGAGTGGGGAGGGACTTAGGAGGCATCACCTCTTCCTGAGTGTATGTAAGCTATCCTTGCTCTTGTAAATAGCCCATGTTTTTGTGAGATGATAATTAAAATTGAACTCACTGGTTCACTGAGCTCGACCCAGGAAGAATTGTTTCTTTGGCCTGTTGTTTCTTCATCTCCCCAAAAGTTCATGTAACTGGTTTAGCAGAAGAGAGGCCTCACATTAGTTCTGTCATTTTTACTCTATAATGCGGGGTTAGTACTATGTCTGCTCTTAACATTCCTGTCAAGATGGTTGTGCGGATCATTAAAAAAGTTGTTCTTAAGAAATAGAGATACAAATTAAGCATGGTGGCTTTCCTAAAGGACTGTGGCTTTCCTAAAGGACTGTGGCTTTCCTAAAGGACTATGGCTTTCCTAAAGGGTGCTGGCTTTTCTGGAGGGCGCTGGCTTTTCTGGAGGGTGCTGTGATGTATGAGAAGACAAGAAACGGATGAGTAGAGAGTTCCAGAGTCCATTACAGGGCACAAAGGGCTGCATAGGTTTTTGTTTGTTTTTTTGTTTTCTCTCCTTTAATTAAGAGAGTGGAATGAATGTGGATCAATGAGTGAATGGAACTCTTGAGCATAGCTGTGCAAACTAGACACCATGATTTCTGAAATGATGGTAGGAAGTGGTTGTGAAGGACTGTTAATGCCACTGGGCGGAGTGGTAACAGGCCTTTAATCCCAGCACTTGTGTGTGGCAGAGGCAGTGGGATCTCTGAATTTGAGGCCATTTCTTGAGAACATTGAGTTCTTCACAGTTATTTACTGTGTGTATAAACAAACAAACAAACAAAAACCTGAAGCTAGTAGTGGTATGTACCTATTATCCCAGCACTCTGGAGGCTGAGGCAAGAGGACTGTGAGTTTAAGGCCAACCTGAACTACATAATGAGACCACTGTTAGTGTCTTGTATCAAACATTGTGCTAGATGCTGAGGAAATACACACACACACACACACACACACACACACACACTGAAACTTAAAATTTACTGGGAGAAGTGACAGAAATTAATCAAATAGTCAGCATCTGTGACTATAATATCTGTGAAAGAAAAGTCTACAGAGGTCTGAAAGTCTTGAGTTTGAAGAGTTAAAGGAAGGCCATTAAAATCTGTTGGGTGAGTAACTGTAACTAATGTAATGAAATGGGAAGAGCATATGCCATTCTCTAGAAACTGCTTTTTGTTATATATATATATAATCAGCATTCTTTTTAGCATTTTCCAAAGTGTATATTTTTAGATCTCCAGTGCCATTTTATGGTCAAGTTGCTTTGGAAATATTATGCACTGTACTTGATTTTGTTGTGGGGACAAAGTCTAAGTTTGTCTAGCACTGAGATGAGCACTTTTGGCCTCAGTGAGGCAGGAGGATTGCTTGAACTCTAGACTAGGCTGGACTATGTAGTGAGTACCAGACCATCCAGAGGTGTACAATAGTATGCTGTGAAACAAACAAAACCCAAAAAGCACTGGACTGTTTTACAACTTGAAAAGGTAATTGTTTGATTAAAACTTTCTTGGAACTGTTTGGTTTATCAAGTGTCCAGTGAACTGATTTATTATGGAACACACTCACTTTTGGAAACTGATCGTCATCTTGGTCATTTCATCTTGGAGATGAAAAATAGAAGTCTGTAGCTCTACTGTCTGAGTAATTTTGGAAATATACTTGTATTAATGGCTGGTAGTTATATACTTCAGTGTGTTATATGTTATGCCATCTTGGTACACATTATCTAATCTTCAGAATGACCCTGGGATAAATGCTATAATTATTCCATTTTACATACTGGGAAATTAGGGCTTAGGGGAGTGAATGGTGTTCCCAAAGTTCCATAATTAGCATGTGGCTGTCCATTAATTAGAGCTGTATGATGAGACTCAGAGGACAAGTCATTTCAAAGCTCTTTTTTGAATGTGGGGCTTCCCCTACAGTACTGGGGATTCTTACCGCCCCAGCTGTTTTTTTAAATTTTGAGACAGTCTCACAGGTGTATCTATCCAGCGATATATAAGCTGTGAACTTTGGCTCTTTCTGCCTGCTATGTAACCTGAATTACAGACCTGTGCCACCATGACCAACTTTTCTTTTGTGTTTTTGTTTGCACTAGAAGCAATGTGACCCCGAGATGACCCTCAGAGCAGAGGTGTCTGAGCCATGTGCTTTGTTTCCCAGAAGTTCACATGCAGGAGCTTTAATCTTTCACTGTGAGGGAGGGAGATGGTGGGGATTTGAAAAGATGAGGCCTGGTAGAATTTGATGGGGCCCCCAGGCAGGTGCTGGGGAGGATTCGGTGTTGATTTCTCGGAATGAGTTCTCCGTGTGCTTCTTAACTTTGAACTCTGCTGTAATCAGAAGGCCCTGGGCTTGTGTATGGTTGTTGTTTTTGCTGGCTCCGCAATAACCACTGGGAAATCATGACATTTCGGTTGGTTTGGTACATATCCTGAGTGCATGTGGTCCTCCAACCTTACAGTGCCCTCCGGTAGCCCTTCCTCTGCCTCCCGGAATGTATAGTTCAGTACCAATCAGTAGAAATGGTGCTGAAATAAGCATTTCTTAAATTTCTTACCCCTCCTGCCCTTCCCTCACAAATGAAGACATTTTTCTTGCTCCCCCCCCCCCATCTTCACCTTTCTCCCTTGTGCTGCCTTAGTCAGTTCCTCCTCAATCAAAAGTCTAGTTTTAGAAAACCACATACTGTCGGACTAGTGTCCCTCCAGGTGGCCAACCTACTTGCAGCTCTTCACTGGTGCCTGACTTACTCCATGGCACAGTCCCTCTCAACATACTTAGTATCGCTTAATCACTGTGTACCACGGGGTAATCCTTCCAGCATCTGACCTCAGCTTTTAGACTCCACTCCTCCGAAGTCTACTGCCAGGGTCAGACTCTAACCTTTACCGTGGCTGGTAACAGTTCCACTCACGACCTTTTTTTTTTTTTTTTGAGGCAGGGTCTTTCTATATCCTGGAACTCATTACGTAGACCAGGCTAACCTTAAACTCAGAGAGATCCACCTGCCTGTCTCCCAAGTACTGGGATTAAAGGCATGCCCTAACATACCTGGCTTATTCAGAAACTAAAAAAAAAAAAAAAAAAAGTGACTAGCATTTATTTACATATTTTTACATCCTTTTCCCTCACACACATTTTTGTTGTTGTTGATCTCACTGGCTATTTTTATCTGTTAACCCTTCACTTTTCACTGTACTTTGTATTCTCAGGTGTCCTTACCAATCTGTGAGTCAGGCTCTAACTGCCCCCTTGCCTTCTTTCTCCCGTGGCACACCCTTGACAGACTTTAAACCCTGCTCAGGTCCAGCTTCCTACTTTTCTATCACTACGTCTAACAAACTACTCGTACCTGTCCTATATATTGTACTTTCTTATTGCAAAGATGAAATGCCTGTCTCTCCCTGTTCTACTTTGGTTTCTGTTGCTGTGATAAAACTCTCTGACCAAAAGCAATCTAGGGGGCAGGTAATGATAGTGCATGCCTTTAATCCCAGCATTCAGAACACAGAGGCAGGTAGATCACTGTGAGTTTGAGGCCAGCCTGATCAATAGAGCAAGTTTCAGGACAGCCAGAACTACACAGAGAAATCCTGTCTTGAAAAACAACAACAAAAGCTATTTAGGGAGAAAAGGATTTATTTGGTTTTCAGGTTGGAGTTCATCATTGAGACAAGTCAGGGCATGTCCTTAAGCAGGAACTTGAAGCAGAAACCATGGAGGAATGCTGCTTTCTGGCTTGCTCACACACTCATGCTTAGCTAGCTTTCTTCTACAACACAGGACTACTTGCCCAGGGACTGGGACCACTCATAGTAGACTAGGCTCTCCTCCATCTATTAACAATCAAGTCAACCCCGAACAGACATCTTTACAGGCCAGTCTAAGCTGGGTAATAATTCCTCAACTGAAGCTATGCCAAGTAACAGTCAGTTAAAGTTAAATAAGACATTCGCTAAGGCCAGCCCTCATTTTGTACCTTAAGTTCACCCTCTCTTGCTTGTCTAGCAATTGGAAGGCACAAGACTCCTTAATTACTCATCCACCCTTAATAGTTTCACCAATAATAGTTTCTCTGTTATTGGATTATTATGGTTTCTTTAAAGATATCCCTGAGAGAGGCTGGAGATATGGCACAGTTTGTGGAGTACTTGCCTAGCACAAAGTCCTAGGTTTGGTCTCCAGCACGCACGAACAGTATCCTGGCATGTACCAGTAATTCCAGCACTTGGGAGGTAAAGGCAGAAGAATCTGAAGTTTAGGCACATCCTTGGCTGTATAGTCCAGTGGTTTAGGCACATCCTTGGCTGTATAGTCTAGTGGGCAAAAACTACAGTTGACTAGGTCAATGGCCTTTGTGAAACTGTTGGTTAAAAATAGTCATTTGGGTGCCAGTGAAATGGTTCAGTGGGTGTTTGCACAAATCTGATGACCTGAATTCAGTTCCTGGAACCCACGGTGGAAGGAAAGAACCAGCTCTATAGAGTTGTTCTCTGACCTCCACATGCACTCCTTGGAATGAGTGTGCCCACATAAGCACACTGTCATACACACAATAGTAATAAATACAAAGCAAGTCTGAGTGCTCCGTGTATGTCAGTATAGGTTCATCAACAGTAAAGAAACACCTCTTTCTTTACACCTCTGAGGATGTTGGTAATGGAGTGGGCTTGCATTGTGGGGTAGTGGGTAAATGAGAGGGCTCTGTACCTCTCCATTTTGCTGTGAACCCAAGACTGTCCTATTATATGAAGCCTATTTACAAAAAATAATAGTATCCAGTTCTCGTGTTTATCACCCAGTAGTTACTGCCTTGTAAACAGTCAAGAAACCATTCTTCACTGCCTTTGGCCCATGGCTTAAAGTACTATCTATGGTACGTATAACTCTTGGACCTCAGCCTCCAGCTCAGCCTCTCTGTGGAGCTTCAGGATTAAGTGTCTGGTGACCTGCTTGACCTCTGCTCTTGAGTGAAGCATGCAGTAGCAAAGAAAGAACTGCTTTTGTCCCCTCTAGTGTTTTTACCCAGCAGTGTTCTCTAGCTTCATTAATGCCTCCACCATTATGCAGTTCCTAAAACCAAAACTATAAGAATTATCTTTAACTCAGGCTTGTTCTAATGTACCGTGTTTCAGTTAACAACAAAACTTAAGTCCTTAATTTTCATAATTGCTGACTTAATACTGTTTTTATTTATAGCCTACCTTAGGATATAAGAGACACAAAAACAAGGGTAGGTGTGTTTGCATGTGCATGGGTATGCTTATTGTGGGTGCATATGTATCGAGTATCTTAATCTGTCACTCTTTACATATATTATTTTTCTTTCTTTATTTTTATTTTATATGCATTGGTGTTTTGCCTGCATGTATGTCTGTATAGGGATGTCAGATCTTGGAGTTACAGACAGTTGTGAGGTGCCACGTGGATGCTGGGAATTGAACCAGGGTTCTTTGGAAGAGCAGCCAGTGCTCTTAACTGCTGAGCCATCTCTTCAACCCCATACATTATTTTTGAAAACAGTTTTGAAAACTGAGCCTAAAGCTCACCATTTTGGTTAGATGTGTTGCTCAGCCTCAGGAATCCCCAGTGTTGGCTTACGGGCACACTCTGCCTCACCTGAATTTTACATGGGTATTGAGGATCAGTTCCAAAATCCTTTGTGACTGAGCTGTCTTCCAGGCCATGATTTTTGTTTTGTCCGCAATACTGAGGCTGTAGACATGTACACAGATGGTATTCAGTAAATATCATACATTTGACTGTGCTAAGTGCTTTGACAAAGATAGGACCATTGTAATTCAAAAATAAAAAGGGAAAAAAGGAATAACTGATAAATTATAATCCTCCAAGAGAAAGATTGGGGATTAGAGAGTAAGAAATTGAGTAGAACCAGATGGAAGAATCTGTACTATATGAGTTACTTTGGCATTGTTGTGACAAGATTACCTGACAGAAACCATTGAAGGGATGAAGGATTCACTTTGGCTCAGTTTCACTGCGGTTTCATTACACTGTGGCAGGGAAATAATGACTGGAGCAGATTAGTTCATGACAGGTGGAGTGGGTGGTGGAGGCTCCTCACATAAGGGTAGACCAGGAACAGAGACAGTAGCCAGAACCAGGTGTGGTGGTTTGAATAGGAATGGCCTCCATAGACTCCTCTGTTTGAATGCTTGGTCATAGGGAGTGGCACTATTAGGAGGTGTGGCCTTGTTGAAGGAAATGGGGGTGAGCTTTGGGGTCTGAAATGCTCAAGCCAGGCCTAGTGTGACAGTATCTTCCTGCTGCTTGTGGATCAAGATGAGGAACATTCAGCTACCTCTCCATAATGTCTTCCTGCATGCCGCCATGATTATGATGGACTAAACCTCTCGACTGTAAGCCAGCCCCAAGTAAACATTTTCCTTAATAAGAGTTGACATGGTCATGATTTCTTTTCACAGCAATGGAACCTTAACTAAGACACCAGAGAAGAATTTAACTTTGAAGATCTCACTCCTAATGACTACTTCACCATAGTCAGATCCTATGTCACATCTCAACAACCTTCAAAATAGTGCCACAAGCTTGAGACCAAACATACAAAACATTAGCCTATGGGGATATTGCAGACTCAAACCATAACTGGTGACTATGAGTTCTAGGTCAATTTCAGGTATGTCCAGACCATGAAGTCACATGTGGCCAAGGAGATCTGTGAATGTGGCCCAACAGAAAATTGCAAACTTACTTAAAACATAATTTATTTTTTTGTTTGATTTTTGTGTGTGTGACTCAATTGTGTGGTTCCAGAGTATAAAGTTTGTAAATGCCATCATGTCAAAGGTTGGACACTCCTGGTAGTTTAATCTGAAAATGAAACTAAATTAAAAGGATCGACTAAGAATATTATTCCATGCAGTCTTTTGAAAACAGGACTTCCTTATTATCTTGAGGAAGAGTTCCTGACTCAGAAATACTCAAGTAAATGACCAAAGGTCTAAGAATATGTGAAAGATGTTTTGTTTTTCCTAGTAATTCCAAAACAAGAATACAAGCAGATATTTATGCCTATTGCCAAAGTGGAGACAGTACATTATCTGGTGGCAGAAGCATAGGATTGAAGGCCTCGGCGGCTTAAGCCTCTCTCTAGGTTTATTTGGGTATGTTTACTAGCTGTGTGATGGTTGTGAGCAATTTGCTTGAACTCTCACGGTCCTGGTGGGCTCATCTGTACTGTAAGTGCTTGGTAAGTTTGTGAAAATGCCCATCTCAAACCTGACCTGGTCTTAAGCTTTCATAAATGGTATTCCAGTCCTTTATCTTACTAAGATGTTCACCATGCCCATTTGCTACTGACTCAGTTATGCTTTTTCTGGCTCATTGTGTTTGGAATAGCTCTCCTTACCTGTCACATGTATTGCCCTCACCATGCATATGATGCATGTCTTATTAGTTACCAGTACACATATCTTGACTTCTTTCTTTTCCTCACACATATACATAAATGCTATCTATTGCCCACTGATGGAGGGTCCAGCATTAAAAACAAAACAAAACAAAACCTCATTTATATAATATGTACTGTAGGAGCAGTCCTGTGAGGTGGCATGAAAGAATGGAACCATTGATTTATTATCATTGATTACTGGTCTATGTGAATCTACCTGTGTCCAGCCACTATTGTGTGCTAAACACTGAAAACAATGAGTAGGATGTGTATCCCCCATTCTAATCTCAGTCTAGTAACTAAATTTGAAAGTAGAAAAATTACATGTGCAATGTTTTTACTTAATAAACTTCTGTTGAAATGTAACATACATATAGAAAAGTATATAGATCATGAAGCAGTTTAGTGAATTTTTACAAATGAGGTTATGTAACTTTGTAGAACCCATTTTTCCTAGTCAACATCAGCCCCCTTTCTTGAATGTATCCATTAAGGAAATCTGAACTATTTTTTAAATGAACTTTGTGTCATAACTTGGGGAACCCACAGAAATGGCATTCAGTGGATGTGGAACAGCATCCTGATGGATCTTCACTGTTCATGTGTATATTATAGCTTCAAGTAATCCTCCTTTGGCCAAAAAGAATGTGTGTGACTTGATTTTCCAGCAGTGACCAATTTGTCCCTTTTTAAGCCTGGACTGTCCCATAGCTTTGGAGGTGAATACATAATTAAAATCCCAAATCTTGTGATTTACCTGTATCTTCAGGATGTCAAAGAACAATTCAAAACCTTATGGTAGATAGTTCTTTAATATCTTAGCAAGTTTATTCTAGTTGGAACAGTTAGGCTCACACTGTAAATTTAATGTAAATATTCAGTTTTGGGGGGAACAAAATTGTATAGTATATTTTTTGTTTGTTTTTGTTTGGATGGAGTCATATGCTATTAACAGGAAGAACTCTTGTAGATGATGGAGCTGTTTGTGTATTTTAAATTATGGTTCATCATTAGAATTCTGTTATACCTTTATAGTACTCAAACCCATTTTGAAGGTCATTTGATATTGTAGGTCATTTACAACATCATGGGTCTGAAATTCCAAGCTAAGCTAGGGATTACTTTAAATGCTTTGTTATTCTGTGAAGGTTTATTTGTTATTAAATGCTCAGCCCTTTCCTACCAGGTGGCTGACTTGTTTGTCTTGAAGTTACTCATGTCACTGAAGTCATCAATTTGAGTAATATGATTGACATCATGGTATATACTTGTGTAGTGAATGTTCACTATACCATCAGAAGCCTTTATCACAAGATTCTGTAGTAATATGATCTCGTTTCTTATAAACTGGATGACATGATGGCACTGATTGTTTCTTATAAAGTTGTAGGAGTCATATGGGGTAAGTTGTCATCTGTTATCTGTATAAAAGAGAACATTGTGGTTATTTTTATGTGTGGAATGTATGGGCAGTTATTTGATCCTGCCCATGGTCAGCTGTTCCCTGGGATGTTTGAACAAAGTCATGGCTTACTGTGGTTTCTAACTCTAATTTAGGTTTCCCTAGGGATGTGTTTATTAAGACTTGGTTTTTACTGTCTAGAAAAAAAATTTTTATTGATGTTTCTAATTCAAAATGGCTGAGTGAACCACCACCACCCCAATGAAATGACAGAAAAAAAACTGGGACCTTAGACAATTGAAAAAGATGCTTCTAGCAAAAAATGTTATGGAGAGTGTCACAAGGACAAGAACTGTCATGAAGCCAGAGGCTGTGTGTCCTCTGACTGGTGAGAACTAAGGAGGAAGCAGAATGCTGGAAAATTGAACATATGTTTGACTGAGACTTTTCACAGAGGTGGTGGCTTGTGACAAAGGTTACATCACTCATGGTGAACAAGTGCTTTTATATAGTTTAAATATGGAGACCTTTATAATACATGTAATAAACAGATAAGCAATAATAAAATCCTATCTTTAGAATAAAAAATTAAGAAAATTCATAAGGCATAAAGTAGATAGACAACTCCTAAACTTACAATTGTGTGATATAATATGGTTGGTAGTCAAGATTTTTCTAGTTGGATTTCAGAAGAATGCAAAAACAAAGTCAGAGGAATGGCTATCTAATGTGGGAGAATGCCCCAGAAAGGTGGGTCCATGGAATGAATGCCTGTACCTGCAAGCAGCGTGAATCCTGTACAAAGTAAAGTCAAGCTTTACTGTCAATCAAAGGCAGGGATTATAAAATGTGAATTCACTTCCAGGCCAGTAGTGATTCTCAGATCTGAAGCATCTGTGCAGCACTACCCAGTAGACCTGTCTGTAGTGCCGCGGGTCGTTTTTCCAGCGCCATCCAGTGTGGTCACCACGTGTACTGTTCTCAGTGCAGCTGAGGACTGGAACTTTAACTTCAGTTCACTTAAAGTAGCTGCCTGTAGTTGGTGGCTACTGTATTGCGTAGTGCAGAAATAGGCTTGCATACATGGGTTGAGCAGATTACTCATCGGCTCTAAGCATTTTAGGAAAACTCCAACTGTGAGTTGCACAACTGAGGAATTTATCTATTGTGTCCTGGTAAAGAAGCTGTGCAGGACTCCACAAGAGAAGGTGTGTTTGATATTGTCAGTGACTGAAAACATCTTAAAATCCCCAAAACAAGGACAGAATTCTGTAAATCAGACTCCTGCATGCTGGTTGCAGAAGTTTAACCATCCTGGTAGGATAGCTGTATGACAGCCATAGACAGGACTGAAGAATGTCTACATTTGTGATTTGGGGGATTATACTGATAGATTGTTTAAAACACAGAAGTTCAAAGTAATGAAAGTGAGATGGAACTTGAGATGTGAAGGACTTAGCTAAGCAACCAGTTTATGTAAAGAACTAACCCCAGAAGGCAAAGGCGATGGGAACGGAGCTTTCCTCAAACACTGACAAAGGCCTAGACTTCGGATAGAAGGATCTGTCAAGAGCTTTACAAGAGTATTATGGCAGAGAAGATGCCGTTGGGAGTGAGGTTTCACTAGCTCACAGGGGTGGGGATGAATATTCCTAAAAAACACATAGATTCTCCTAGGGTTCAAGGCTTCAGGTTTCTCAACATGGCCAATGGGTCAGTGTCTAAAAATCATTATAAAGGGAGTCTTTTTTACTTTGAATTCTTTGTAGTTCTAGGCTGTGACTTAGATGTCAGAGTTAAAGAGTCACCCAGAAGCAAGGCATAATGATGTATGTCTGTAATGCCAGAGGCTGAGGCAAGGGGATTGTGAGTTCGAGGCCAGTTTGGTAAAAATATACAAGCGCCTGTATCAAAACGTGAAGTATAATATTAGTGTTGTAGTGAGTTATACAAGGGAGGCAGAGCTGGAAGTAAAATATCCAGTTCTAAATTTCAGCTCACCCTGAAATCTAAATAAATGGTGGCTGAAGGTTGGGTCTGTTTTAGGGGAGTAGGAATGCCACAACAAAGAAGCATCAGCGTTGCCAAGGCACTTGTTAGGCCGTACTGTCAGCTGTGGCTTTGAGTCCCTGCTAGCGTGGTGGAGAGGAAGGGAAGAATTGATGGGCTGGCTGGGCGGTAAGGTCACTGTATAAGAAACGGGGATGAGCAATTGCACTGGAGGTCTTTTTTAAAAATATTATTTATTATTTAGCTGTGTGTTTGTATTTTGTGTGTGTGCAGATATGTGCCAGAGCATATGTGTGGATGTCAGAGGACGGTACATGGGAGTTTTCTCCTTCCACTATGCATGTCGTGGAGCTCATACTCAGGTTGTCAGGCTTGGTGGCAGGTACCTTTATCAGCTGAGCCTTCTTTTTTTTTTACAGAATGCACATTAGTTTTTTTTTTTTTTTTTTTTTTTTTACTTTTTTACTTTAATTTAATTTTACATAGCAGCCACAGATTCCCTTGTTCTCCTCCCCCCCACTCCACCTTCCCCCCAGCCCACCCCCCATTCCCATCTCCTCCAGGGCAAAGACTCCGAGGATTGAGTTCAACCTGGTGGATTCAGTTCAGGCAGGTCCAGTCCCCTCCTCCCAGGCTGAGCCAAGTGTCCCCGTATAAGCCCCAGGTTCAAAACAGCCAGCTCATGCAATGAGGACAGGTCCCAGTCCCACTGCCTGGGGGCCTCCCAAACAGATCAAGCCAATCAACTGTCTCACTTATCCAGAGGACCTGATCCAGTTGGGGGCTCCTCAGCTATTGGTTCATAGTTCATGTGTTTCCATTCGTTTGGCTATTTGTCCCTGTGCTTTTTCCAACCTTGGTCTCAACAATTCTCGCTCATACAAACCCTCCTCTTTCTCGCCAATTGGACTCCTGGAGCTCCACCTGGGGCCTAGCCATGAATCTCTGCATCCGGTTCCCTCAGTCACTGGATGAGATTTCTAGCATGACAATTAGGGTGTTTGGCCATCCTATCACCAGAGTAGGTCAGTTCCGGCTGTCTCTCGACCATTGCCAGTGGTCTATTGTGGGGGTATCTTTGTGGATTTCTGTGGACCTCTCTAGCACTTTGCTTCTTTCTATTCTCATGATGGTCTGAGAGTGGCAGATTGTTTTTTAAATTTATTTTAGTTTTAAATTATGTACCTGTGTTTGTGTCTTTGTCTGTGTGTGTATATGTGCATGTGAGTGCAGGTGCCTGTGGAGGCCAGAAGAGGGTTTTGGATTCCCTGGAGCTGGAGCTATAGATGGTTGTGAGCTGTCTGACAAGGTGCTAGGAGCCAAACTTGGGTCCTCTACAAGAGCAGTGTACGAGAGCAGTATGCACTCCTAACTGCTAAGCCATCTTTCCAGCTCCCTGAAGACTTCTCGTAATAAAAGTGTCTGGGGTATTTTGTTATTGTTTTTGTTTTTAAATTAAATAGCTGAATTGAGGATTAGAAATGAAATTTCAGTTGAGTTAGTACAGAGTTAAAATGCTGGGCTGGGGTTATATCTCATTAATTGGGTGCTTGCTTGCCTGGTATGCTTCTGGAAGTGCAGGAAAGAAAAAGTTGAAGTGCAACGTTGTTCCTATATCCTAGCATTTATTTTTATTATTTTTTAGTTACATGCATGTGCTTTCGTCTCTCTGTGGGTATGTGTACGTGTATGATGGTGCCTACTGAAGCCAGCAGGGTCAGATCCCTTGGAGCTGGAATTATAGGGGCTTGTGAGCAATCCAGTGAGAGTGCTGGGAACCAGGCTCAGGTTCCCTGCAAAAGCAGTACATGCTCTTAGTCATTGGTCCATCTCTCCAGCCCAGTCCTAGCATTTAACTCAGGAATGTATCCTCCTGTAGAAGCAGCTGTCTGAACTACCTCATTTGTCTTTATCAGGTCACATGCCTTTCGGGAAAGGCTTCCAAGTTCTCTTTCCTGTTCTCTTTGTGCATGAGCCTTATTTCTAGTTTGACTCTGACTGGAGCAGTATAAGCAACACTCGAAAGGAGCTTGTGTTGTGAATAAAGTCTGTACAGCTCTGTAGGCTTCTATCAAAAACCTTTTGAAGACTTGAGCTGAACAGTGGTCT